>NC_088874.1:19188235-19265497 GCF_032884065.1 Artemia franciscana
GCTTTTACCAGAATTTCGACCAGCAAGGACGAAGTAGTAGCTTTTACTGTCACTGCGGTGTTATCGGCAAAAATTATTGCCAAAAATGTCATTAAGAGGTAATCATCTTGATAAGTAATTAATATAAATTAGGAATAATAATGGTCATAGTAATGACCCCCAGTGGGACACCTATATCACCTAAAGATCTAGGGCCTGATACGTGACCACTTACATTATTTGAATTTTTCGGCCACGCAAGTATAATTTTAGTAATTTTAACCCTTTACCTCTGATTCCCTCATTATCAATCTTTTGAAATAAAATTCTGTGATTAAAAATGTCAAAGGCCTTTTTTATGTCACAATAGAGAGTACATGCTTGATTTTATCATTTAGAGAATCATTGATCCTGATTGCGGCAATAGCTTCTTAGGTTGAATGGCCAGATCTAGATCCAAATTGACTCTTAGAAAATATTATATTTTTTTTTTTTTCAAAGTATAAAACAGTTCGTTTTGAATTATTTGTAGCTGAACCATCAGTTGATCTACCTTTTGGTAAAACGAAAAAGGTATTGAATGTGTTTATTGACAAAGTAAATTTCAGTCTCTTGACATTAGATAATACTAAAACTAATTACACTTTATTTTCTGCTAATTTGTAGTATTGTAAAAAAAATTTGATTTGATAGTAAATGGAAACGATATAAAATGTAAAGGTGACAAAGTATTTGTGCTTTATGGTTGATGAAAATCATGGAAAGCTCATCCAAATATAATAGTGTTGGATTTGTCAAGATCTCTGGGAGTGCTTCGTCGAGTGAAAATTCTTGAATAACATAAAACTTAAACTACTTTATTTTTCTTTTTTTGTTCATATATTTGCTACGGTTGATCTATATGGGCCATTGATTTTGTGTAGTGTTGCAAAAAATTCAAATATTCCAAAATTTCTGTCCCCCAAAACTTCGACTCCCCATAATATTAATCGATTTTTTTAAAGAACAACTTTCTCAGTATTTCAAATCCTAGAGAGTAGAGTTATAAATCCATAAATCCATGCAGAACAAAAAAAAACTGCCACTCGCTGCCAACAAGTCCTTTACGTTTTTTTTAGTAGGTGCTAGGTGCTGCATAATGTTTTAAATATTTGTGCAAAATAAACTAATCTAGTCCGAAAAAATATCTAATATATGAAATAAAATATCGTATTTCAAACCCTCTCAGCAGCCGCCGGAATATCTCGGCAGAATTTAAAATATTAAATTAAAATTCGATTTCAGTCAAAACAAATGTTTTCCCCCTATTTTGGATTCTAACTTCGTGAAATCACGTTGTCATGAATTTTTATTTCCACTTTTTGGTATTGGATTAATGAACACTGCTTGACCACTAAGGTCCTTGCGTTCCGCCCTGCAGTGTGTTGCTACATCTGTGTTTTAACCCTACGTCCCGTAATACCAGGCTGAGATCAAACCCACTGCACTATCATAGGGATCGCGAATTTTTAGAAAATCAACAAATTACTTTTTAAGCAGTCTGTTCTCAACCCAAGAATTTATGACGTTATGAGCAGGAGTCACAAAAGAATGCCTAATATCATAGCCTTGAGGAGCAATCAAAAACCAGGCTGGCCAAAATTATTAAAATCATTCTATTTTAGCTTACATAGTTACATACTTGTATCATATGCATTAGTGTATATCTTTGGTCTTTGAACTACAAAGTTTTGAAGGTTTGTCGGCTCTAAAAAGTAATAAAAAAACAAATGTTTCCTTCTTCTTTGTTCTTTAAACTATAAGTTCATGAGACGACCTCAAAAAGTAATACAAAAAAGCAACTGCTTTCTTTCAGGAGAAACTATTATTCTTACTTATATATATTTTTGGAAATTCATGATCTTAACTAGTTTCTTTTTTTTAATGAAAGTGCCTATCGGACTTACCTGAGTTCCATCAACTACCACTGAGACTTTACTTTGACTAGAAAACACTTCAACTGACACTTCAGGATGATCCCCAGGGAAATACTGACCATCATGCAGTAGGCCGTCTAAAATTAAAGCATTGTTATCGGTACAATTCTACCGTAATGATAATTCACTAACTGCAGCTAAAGTGACAGAGACAATAGCAGTATCTATCAGGATCTACCATTGCACATTCGACAAGCACATCTGAACACAAATGGTTTTTGCGTTTGATAAAACACACAAACAAACAAATGTGTAATTATGCTTCTGAAGTTTTATAGAAGAGGTAAGTGAACTTGTAATGCAAAATATAACATCATTAGAATTCGATCCAGTAGCTTCTAGAAGATAGCTAAGTAGGTGCCTGTAAAAAATCACTCGTTCCACTGTACTTTGATATTCAACCTAGTTAGGTAGGGAAAACATTCCTTCACGATACATTTCTACAATAAGTTTCTATGTTATAGCTTTTTTGTTGTATAATAGGCCAATTGAACTTTATCAATATCTAAATCAATCAGGGGACACAATTTCAAAAAAAAATTCTATGATTGTTAAATAAAAAGGGCAAAATTTCAATTGTCAACTATACTTTTCAGGACTTGTATTCTTCAAAATTACATTCTGGACTCAATTGTACAATCTGCTATATTTACGCCTACTAAATGGTATATGCGGGGTATTGACGTAGATTCTAGGGAAGACGTAGATTCTAGTGTCCATTTATAGAAGGATGACACAAGTTTAATGTCATCAAAATTCACTGAGAAACTAGAATGCAATCTAAACTATCAAAACTAAAACATTAAAAATTGAAATCTCAGCTTATGCATGAGGGGTTTGACTTGCTCTCTAAACATTTACCAAGCTCCTTTCAATCCAATTTACTCTGTTCAAGTTCTTCATTGCCTTAAGGATTTTTTTTTTAATAGAAAAAATTCAAATACAAAGAGACCAAAGATAATGTTTATAGAGGGATACCACAAGTTTAATGTAATCAAAATTCGCTGAGAAACAAGAATTCAATCTAAATTAGCAAAACTAGAAATATTTAAAATTAAAATCTAAGCTTGAGCACAAAGGATTTGATTAGTTCTCTAAACATTTATCAAACTCCTTTCAATTCAATTTACTGTGTTCAAGTACTTCACTGCCTTGGGGATTTTTTTTTATAAAAAAAGAAGAAAAAAATCACATACACGAGGATGAAGGATGATATTAATAGAAGGATCACACTAGTTTTTGCAGGAAATCTAAGCTTTTGCACGAGGGATTTGAGCAATTCTCTAAACATTTATAAACTCCTTGTTTGACCACCTTTGAAATAGTTACGTTTACTAATCATTCATTAATTTCTCACTTTAAAATAGTAAAATTTACATTGTAAAACAATTTTTTTGGGTTTATTCTAATATTGATCCCTTCTCAGATTCCCCCTGCCCTGGCACGCAAATTACAACTTTCATAGATCCATTTAATGTGAAAGATCATAAAAAAAAATCCCAGAGAGATAAGGTGAATAGAATTCTATTTTCAAAGTACCCAAGACAAACAAACACTGCCAAACCTGCAATTTGACAGAAAAACAGATCGCTAAGAAAGTCAGCGAAAAAAAAAAAATTTATCTGTGTGATCAAGGGGATATAAGAAAAAAGTCCTCCTCAAGGACTCATTCTCTAGGAAAATCTGGCCAAAAATAACTTTGTTCATCCAAACCATTAGAAAACTCAATAAGAGTCGGATAAAAGTGCGCCCATACTCATTAGAACTTTTTGTTTTCGATAGGCAAGATCAAGAATTTGAATCTCTTAAAGCATCACAAATCAATCCTGTTAATAAGACGTTTTAACTTCTTCATGAGCCTTCGCCCCTTAAAAAAATGAGGACTAGTTGCGTGCGGTACTTTATATGTAATTTTATAACTATTTTCTATCATATAGGAACAAAATAGTCAGGTCACTTCTACTGTTATAACCAGCGGTATATTCAACTTAAAACTGAAAAAAAAGGCAAGAGTTATGCTTACCACCATTGTTTTTTCCATAGATTGAATTTTTGAAATATATAAAATAGAGCAGATTCAAGCCAACGGAGATACCAAGGGCAAATACCAAGCAAAACTACAAAAAAATGTTAAACATTATTATGTATAGTATGTTCAATAGTAAAAGATGTCACTCGTTTCACACAGGAGTAACTCAGTTCTGCTGCTTGCATATCAGGTTTTACTTCTGTTGGCACATCTTTAAGGAGGTTTTCATCAGCTCATGTGATTATAAATTAAAAGTATCCGTGCCCATTTTAAGGTCTAACCGAAGAGCTGTCTGCCACCACTTTAACTCCCTACAACTTCAGGTCAGATTTCAAGACAACAATTCAAATGCAGCATGGTAATTGTAGCCACAGAAATATTAACCTCAAATTATTACAAATAGCAAATATAAAACAGAAGTGTCACACGTTTATTTTGATAGAAAGGGTGATAAGTTATATCTTGCTGATGTTAGAGTCACAAAATATTTTTTAATGTGTAGGATTATCAAGGTCCATGGGTTTATGCTTTCCTTATACACATAGTGGTGGGACACGTTCTCTGACTATTTGATTACTAACTTCAAACCTTTTGATTACAAATCTGAGAATAATTTTGGAATAGGCTTTGGTAGCCAGAACCCATCAAGCGGTACTACATATTTCAGGAGGCCATTGCCCCACCAACTCCACTTGTCCCAGAAAATTCGCACATAAAAATCCCCAAGATTGCAGTTCGACTGCCCTATAACAGAACACAAATCTGCTGTCTGCATCTTATGTTTAAATACAATTTGTAAAATCAACAAGCCTCTCTTTTCCCAGCTTGCTCTACTGCCTATACCTTGCTCCAAATGGTGTTCACAAAGGGAATAGTTCCTTATTCGTTTTCAATTGGCTGTCTTACTCCTTTTCCTAAAACTAAAAACGTTTATAACCGTGACTTCATAATCACGGTAGCTACAAAGTTTTTAAAGCTTTGAGAAACTGATAGTGTATGAACTTGTTGAAATACGTTATATGCCTCCACACCAATTTGGGTATCAGAAAGGAACAGAAACCGTTAAGGCACTGATGGCACTGTTAACAGTTTTGATTGATATTGATAAACAAATATTAAGGGCTTTTTAGAGGGAGTTTGATTTCTCTCAAGCTGGTTTACAATGATTTCTGAAGTTGTTCATTACAAACAGGGAGCAAACACTGAAGCCTAGTACAGACACCACAGACCTGAATACAATAAATACATATTTGCAAATAGTGACTGTTACACCTTGTTAGAATCACAGTCATGAAAAAAAATTCACCAACAGAATTGGTGGGCCCAATATAGTAGGCCAATTCCCCTTTACACGTATATGAAATGTAGGCTACCTCTTTTGACTTCCTTATTGCAAATATGATGGCAAATATTGAAATTTAGGTATCCATAACCAAAACAATTCATGTAGGCTATTAATTCAGGGACGAATGTCCCATCCACCCAACGCCGCTCCCGTAGACATTGTACCAATATACATGTGTTGTCCCTTTTAACTTATGGTCTCAGTCAAAGATTATTGGGAAAACGCTCTTAATTATTACATAAAACCATTATAAATCCTTAAAGCCAAAATACTACAACTACCCTTAAGGACTATATACTACTAATAACTCACCGCAGCACCAAGTCGCCTGAAGCCAACACACCTACACATGCTCCTCCTCCAACCCAATCTATTCAAAGTCTCCCTCTTTACACCCTCCCAGAAAGTTCTTATTTACTTTAAATCTTTATTTATGACATCCTCCCACCCCAGACAAGCACGACCTGCTTTCCGGTGAGCCCCAGACGGTTGGCCAATAAGGACAATCTGTCATCCTTCATCCACAGAAAGTGGACTAGCCATCTCAACCTTTCTTTCATTATAGCCCTAAAAAGAAGATTTGAACCACATTTTTCGTACAACCAACTGTTTAAAATACGGTCAGTCAGCCGGGTACCAGAACCATCCGTAGGCAATTTCTCTGGAAACATCTAGTAAATTTTCATCCGCTTTTCGGAGCGCCCATGCTTTAGAGCCATATTTGACCACAGTCATCGCTGTAGCTTCCTATATTTCCAATGTTTGAACAATATAATAATTTAAAACTTTTGATCATTGTTGAGGAGAGGGGGTAGCCTACCTAAAAAGGGTAAAAAAGGGGTGGACTGGTTGCCCTCTAATGACTCTTATACGACCACCCAAATTTTATACGACCACCCCTTCCATATGAAGTGCCGATCCTTAGATATTGCTGATATTCCCTATTCAAAACCACCCAACAGATAATGTGGTTTTGATTGTGTTCGGCATCCCTATCGACATTTTCGTAGAGTTTTAGCTTAATACCCCAAGCATTTTAGGAGACACAGGATCAAACGTGGCCTCTTTTCGAACAAAGAATTAACATATGTTAATAATGGGCAACTTGCATAACTTACAACTCTTGCCTAATGTGCAGGAGAAATGTCAACAACGCAGGCATAGTTATTTGACCTTGGGGCTATTTTGAATATCTCAAACTTAGAAAATGAATATCTCAAACTTAGATCAATTATATTTGGGAAAAATAGCAGGGGAGGGGACTGGCTGCCCTCTGATCCTTTTTGACTCGTAAAAAGGGCACTAAAACTTCTGAATTTCAATCGAATGAGCCACCTCCAAAGTTTATGCGATCACCCCCCTTCCACAAACAAACTCATATGGTAACAATGGGCAACTTGCAAAACTTGAAAGTCCTTGCCCGGACGTTGTAGGGGTTTTGTCAACCCAGGAGGAATAGTTACTTTGCCTCTTAACTGTTTTGAGCGAAGTGGGTTTGGGGGACTGGTTGCCCTCCAATCACTTTTGACTGTTTTAAAGGGCACTAGAATTTCTACTCTTACAACTCTTGCCTAATGTGCAGGAGAAATGTCAACAACGCAGGCATAGTTATTTGACCTTGGGGCTATTTTGAATATCTCAAACTTAGAAAATGAATATCTCAAACTTAGATCAATTATATTTGGGAAAAATAGCAGGGGAGGGGACTGGCTGCCTTCTGATCCTTTTTGACTCGTAAAAAGGGCATTAAAACTTCTGAATTTCAATCGAATGAGCCACCTCCAAAGTTTATGCGATCACCCCCCTTCCACAAACAAACTCATATGGTAACAATGGGCAACTTGCAAAACTTGAAAGCCCTTGCCCGGACCTTGTAGGGGTTTTGTCAACCCAGGAGGAATAGTTACTTTGCCTCTTAACTGTTTTGAGCGAAGTGGGTTTGGGGGACTGGTTGCCCTCCAATCACTTTTGACTGTTTTAAAGGGCACTAGAATTTTCAATTTTCAATCGAATGAGCAAACTCTGAAGTTTATACGACCACCGCTTCCATACGAAGTGCCCCTGGGGAAAAAAATAATATACGCTGAAGCCGTATGACTTTTTATGGTTCTTTATCGTTGCCTCCAATTCAAAAAAGGAAGCATGTTACAATGCTTAAACCAATTTCATTGGCTATGTTTTTAATGTGATTTTTAAATTTATTGAGCACAAAGAAAAATTATTTTCAAATGAAAATAAACCGCGACATTAAATCTTTAAAGGAATAAAAATTATCCTGTACGTTAGAAGGGGGACTGTCCCCCCTTTCTTTATGCTAGAGTTTTAGTAGTTCTTTACTGACATCGTTTTTTTAACAACAATTATAGCCAGTTGGTAATTGCAAGTCATTTAATTAGCAAGTGCCTTCCAAAATACTAATAAAAGAAAAAATTCCTATGGAACTAAAGAGCAAAGTTGAAAAAAAGAGCAATGCTATAGCGTTGCCTACAGTAAAGGGTCAATAGGATTCAATTTATTACGTTTTCCCCCAGAGGCACTTCATAAAGAAGGGCTGGTCATACAAACTTCTGAAGAGGTTCAATCGATTGGAAATCGAAAGTTCTAGTGCCCTTTTTAAGATTTAAAAGTGATCGTAAAGTAAACAGCCCCCTTTCCTATGCTCTTTTCCCCCAAATGCAGCTGATCAACATTTTGAGCAATTTCGTTCAAAATAATCCGAAGGTCAAATACCTATGCCTTCGGGTTTGACAATACACCACATAGCCCCCAGGGCAAGGGCTGCAATTTATGAAAGTTGCCCATTGTTAACATATAAGGTTTTTTTGTTGGGAAAAGAGATGTTAAACTAAATAAAAACGCACTATGTGCATCCAGTTTATCAAAAAGGAAGATCTGCAATATCTTAAGAACGACAGAGGATATTGAGTTGAAACTTTTAGGAGATGTTGAGGAACGTGTTGAATAGTAGGTGGAGGACAGCCAGCTTCCTCTCGTGTCCCTTTCAGCTATCATCCCTCCATAAATTTTCAATCAACATTTTAAAATAGTCATCTTGCTCAAAATAATAAAGGTAAAATAAATATGCTTATAAGGATATAATAACCCCGAACAGCTTTCGAGAGGGCTGTCAAACACAATAAAAACACAGTGTATGCTGGTTGTCACGAGTGCTTTTCAGCAATAGCTAAGGAACGACTGAGAGTAATAAGTTGAAACTTTCTGGGCGTGTTGAAGATTGATCGGAGAGCAACCAGCTCCCCTTGCCCTTTTTAGATGCCCCTCCTCTCAACACTGGTCAAAATTCTGAAAAAGCGACTAGGTTCAAAATTGTCAAAAATTCTATTAAACATGCTTTCGGGGTATAGAATCACCCCACGATCCCCAGGGCAAGGATTACAAATGTAATTTGTCCCTTTTACATGCAGGCTTTATCGTTAGAAAAAGGGTGAAGGTTTGATCCTGGGTGTGTCCGAAAAGACTAAGAGTATTAAGTTGGAACTTTGGGGGATGTTCAACTAAATCAAAAGATAGTATGTATATCCAGTTTATCAAAAAGGTTTATCTGCAGCATCTCAAGAATGGCCGAGAGCACTATGTATAGACCTTCAGGTATGATGAGGAGGGTGTTCAAAAGTGGCTGGAGGGCAAGCAGTCCCCCATCAATTCCCTTTTTAGATTCCCTACCCTGAAGATATCTGATAAAAATTTTAGAATTGCCATCTCCTTCAAAATAGTCGAAAATTCAAGTAACTATGCCTCCACAAATGACACCCCCCCTCTCGGAACCTTAGGCAAGTGTTGTGGGCCATTTAAGTTATGCATTGTTTTGGCTATATATAAGACTGGTTGTTGGGAAAAAGAGACATGTTTGATCCTGAGTCTCCAAAAGGCTAAGGGTATTAAAGTAAAACTTTTGTTTTCAAAAGGTTGTCAAAAGGACAAAACGGCAATACCTAAAGAACGGCTTAGGGTATTAAGTTGAAAATTTACAGGCAAGTTGAGAAGGATGTTGAAAAGTGAACGGAGGGCAACCACCCCCCCCTAACCCTTTTAGATACACACCTTAACACCTATAGATATCCCAAAAATACTTTTATTCAAAATAGTCAAAAGGTCTAACAATTATGCCTCCAGGGATGCCATGTGCCCACAGCCCCCTGGGACAACGAATGCAAATTACGCAATTTGTCCATCTTTTGTATTCAGGATTTATCATTGCCAAAAGGGGAGAATGTTTAATCCTGGGTGTGTCCCAAAAGGCTAAGAGTATTGAGGTGTAATTTTGAACAATGTTGATGGATATTTTGAGCTAAATCAAAGGAACTATCTAAATCCAAGTTATCAAAAGAGTTTGCCTTCAATGTCCTAGGAATGGGTAAGGATATTACCTTGACACTTTCTTTGCCAGTACTAATACTTTGGCCACAAATGTGACTTGCTGCAACTGTAACAGCTTCCAAATGCTACTACATCTACTAGTAACTACTTTCAGAAAATGTTGAGAGGGATGTTGAACAGATTCAAAACACACTATGTACAAGCTGATTATCCAAAGAGTACATAAGCAACATCTGAAGAACAGCTGAGGGCACTGAGTTGAAAACTTAAGGGTATATTGAACAGTGGGGTGTTACATTAAATCAAAAAGACCATGTGCATCCAGTTTATCAAAAGGGTGTATCTGTAATATCTTAGAAGTGGCCAAGGGTATTAACTACACTTTCAAGACCACTAGTAAAATAGAATACTATATATTGGCTAAAATAACACAAAACCTAGCATAAGCACGCCAGAACAATTAAAATGATAAAACATATGTTAGGGGATAACCACAAAACACAAATTTAAATCAATTATTAAAATGGGAAACAAAATAGGGTACAAAAGCGTTTTAATACCTCATGGTCAACATTTCGGGACACAAGTTAAATTGGGTATATGGAGCTCTACAAGCATTGAATCTTATATTTGGAAGGATTGAAGGATTTTCTTGGGGGGGGGGTAACTTTTATTGCTCTTTTTTGAATACTTTCCATTTTAGAACATTGATCTTCGGTCAACCTAGGGTGCCAGACAGGGAAAGCATATTCAAGACAGGGTCTTATATTAGAAGAATAAATTATTTTAAGGTTCTGGACTGATATGGAGAACTGTTTGAGAAGGGAGAAAGATTTAAGGGAAAAACTACCAGATTTAAATAAGTGGGAAGTGTGGAACTTCCATTTAAGGTCGCTGACCAACTGCACACCAGGCAGTTTAACCGTATTTAGATTTGGTATGCAAAGGTCCTTAGTGATAAGGGGTATATTTAAAAAAGAAGAAGAATAGTATGAAACTGTTTTTGGGTATGCTTAAGTTGAGTTTAACATTGTCAAGATCATTCTTCAAATATTTAATGAGTGAGTCAAGTGTAACGTCCGACGCATTAGGGGTTTGACAAAGGTTAAGTAATGAATGAATGAATGAACTTTATTACCCGTAAAAGTATAAAAACACAAAGTACAGAGTATTATAAATAAACAAAAACAAAAACGATAAACAGCGAAGAAAAAAAATTCAAACTAACAAAAGACAACATGGACTAATTAACCAGTACCAATATGGAAAAAAGGCTGCAGGGGGTCATAAACGTGAATAAAGTTGATAGTCTTTTTACATAAATCATCACTGGAAGACCGAATCCGAGAAGGCAAATCTATTAAACCAAATCGAGCAATTAGTTTTTTTTGTTTTGGTGCCATCTAGGAAGCCGGAGGAGGAATTTGCAATATCTGAAATAAACCGTACGTAGAGTATGTCGATCGTTCTTACGAAACAGATGAGCCATGCCTGATAAAATAAGAGCACAGGGGCGCAATAAGCGTTATAAAACATGCACAAACCGTTGCGGTTGTAACGGCTTTTGTTTGGGGATATTTTTCCGTAAGCGACGCGTAGGGTTTTCGCGGCTTGACTCACTAGGGATGAACAGGTAGTAGAAAGTGTTGGGCCAAAACACAGAACTAAAGAAGAACATGGTAGAATTGCAGTCCCAGCAGCGAATGGGGCGACCGCATAAGGGCAATTAAAACGAATAAACTCGCATTTAGACGCATAGATAGTTCAGTAGTTAATACAGTAGAATTAGAAAGCAATCCACGGAGAGTCCGGGCAACAAGAAAAATAGCACGCAAGGGATAATAGAGCCTGAGAGTGCAAAATATTGTCGGAAGCTCCATAAATATCAACAGTAAGACAGTATAAAGACATTTTAGTTTTTACGGCATCTTTCATGAGTCGGCTTAAAACATGATGTGCATGGGAGCAACCAAAACTTTTCCGAAAACCAAATTGAAAAGGCGTAAAATCCCAATTCGACTCAATTTCTGGTAGTAACAAATGTTTAAGCAACTTACTTAAAAAACACGATACTGTAATGGGACGATAATTTACACATGACGTGGGGTACTTGCTTCGCTTTTGAATAGACGTTACACGGTCAAAAAGTAAACTATCAGGAACAAGCGAATGTGCTAAGCAAGACTGGAAAAATATTTGTAGATGGTTAAGTAAAGCAGGACAATCATAAGCAAAAAATCGGTAAGAAAGGCCGTCACCATCAAGGCTATTTGAACGCTTAATTTTTCTTAAAGCGCGGCGAATTTCAGATATTGCTACAGGCTGGACGTGAGCCTGCAAGAGACGGTATGGTAAAAGCGGTTTAATCAACTTATAATAAAAAGACTGAAGACTATTAAATACACTGAACGCACACATATAATGGTCAACAAAATTAGCTAGCTGGAGACAAGATAGGGTAGACAGGGAACATTTCTCACTATTAACAACCTTATTCCAGGAGGCCTTATTGGTGGGGCCTGGCCATGCATTCAAGCGTGCTCTCTTCAAACTGGCCTTATATTCAAGTTTACACTTTTGTTTCACAGAGAAAACAACTCCGGACGATGGTTGGTCACATGATATCCACAAACGTAGCCAAAATCTGGTTTTTTGCTTAGCACGTTTAAACGAAACGAACGCAAATATAAACGAGTTGTCGAAACTTGGTAAAACATTATTAGAAACAATTAAAAATTCTAAAGGACCTAATTTAGTCCCTTGAGGTGCTCAACAGGATATCAAGCAAAAACCTGATGAACGCCATTAGGGAGGACACTACAATGTTTACGGTCAGACAAACAAGAGCTAAGAGCTCATGGCTTTTGTGACGAGGTCGGAAGAGCCAAGAGCTCACATTGTATGAGCTCTAGCAAAATTCTAAGAATCAATAGACTGATTTAAAAGAAAATAAGAGGTTTAATGCCATTCGGGATTTAAAATAAGAGCTCTGAGACACGAGGTTCTTCTAAATATCAAAATTCATTAAGATCATTAAGTAATGGAGGCCCTTATGCATCTTTAGATTGGTTTAGGCTATCACGTATGTTATTCGCGGATGATATAGCTCTGCTGGCAGACAGTAGAGAAATTTATCAGAAGCAATTAGATATGACAAAAAAATATTTTGAAATGAAGAATTTAGAGCTGAACGTTAAGAAGTCAGTTGTAATAGTGTTTAGGAGCAAAGAGACTGTTGAATGAGGTTAGAAGTTATTTCTAGGAGCAATTAGATATAATAAAAAATTATTTAGAAAGGAAAGGTTCAGAGTTTAATATCGAGAAGTCAGCAGTATTAGAATTTAGGAGCAAAGGGAATATTCATTCCAAGGTTGACCTTAATTTTGGAGGAATGATGTTAAATGTTAAAGAAGAATTTGTTTATTTGGGTATTAAGTTTAGTGTATTAAGGGGGATATCCAGGAATGAAGAAGGTTGTAATTTAAGGGGTAATGGGCTAATTAAGATGCTTTTGAGAAGTAATTTAGGTCAGCTGGCTGACATGAGGATCCAGAAAAGATTTTTACAGACAAAAATAGCTTCTAGTCTACATTGGGGTTCTGAGGTTTGGGGTTTTGCTAAAGCAGCTAAGTTAAAAGTTGTTCAGCTAAGATATTTTAATAGGATTTTAGGCTTGAAGGATTCATTTAGTTCAGTGGTACTGAAAGAAGATATGGGGCTTTTCACTTTAAAGAGCGTTATTTTGGTTATAATGATGAAATTCTGGAAGAAAACAATTAGGCTACCTAGAATTTGGCTTCTTAAGTCAACTAATTTTGAGAACTAGAAGGAAGGCAGACGTGGTTCATGGCCAAATAAGATCAAGAAAATACTGGACCTTTATGGTCTTTTGGAAATATGGAGTGAAGATAAAGGCCCATGGGGGAAAGCGTTTCAACATGGAGGGAAGTCTAGCACACCCTAAATGACCAAGAAACCCAAGAGTGGCAAGCTCACAAGGACCAATCAGTCTTTGAGATTTTACTCCCAAGCTAATGAAGATTGGGAGGAGGAGGTTTATTTTAAATGTGGGTTGAATAAAAATTACTTGAAGAATTTGTTGTTAAGAGGATATAGTTTGGATTTAGGTGAGAGAATTTTTTTGGGGAAAGCTTAAGCTGGCAGATGGGCCCTATTTTTGCCCTATGTGTGGTTATGTGAATGAGAATTTATTTATTCTGTATCCAAGTGTGAAGAGCTGTCTGAGTTGCAGAATGAAAGTTTAGGACGAGTGTTTGGGAGTGATTGATGGTTAATTGAGCAGATGGGTGAGGGGATTGAATGTGCTATTAAACTGTTGTGTAAGTTCTTTCATTTAGGGATTAAACATAAGGAATTATGTTATAGGGGATAGCTTGTTCTGGTTTTTAGAATTTGAATTTTTATTATGATTGGTGTTTGTTGGCTGAAATGTTGAAACTTGGTGTGTTTCTTTTCTGTCTTTTATTTGTTCTTTTTTGTTTATATTATTTAAAGTTGTATTTTATTTCTGAGCTCTGTTTGTAAACTGTATTCTGTGTTGCTATGATCTGCAGGCTTTTTGCAATATATCTTATCATAATATTCTCTATTCTGTCAACATAGCTAACAAGTTTTGAGTAATCAGCATAGAGCCTTACTTTGTTCTTCAGTATTTTTGGCATGCCATTTATGTTTATGTCAAATAAAGTGGGACCAAAGACTGTGCCCTGGGGTACCACTCAACTGTAGCCACTCAAGGAAAGAACAACTTTCCATCTTCACCAAATACCCTTAAAGTCTGTTTCCTATCTGTTAGAAACTTGTTCAGCCACTCAATTAAATCAAAATTCAATCAACAGCTTCATGTTTGATTCGGAGCCTTTTAACACAGGGTTTGTTAGATTCCTTGGCCAAGACCAGTGCAATGATGTCAGCTGGAAACCATGGCCTTGAAAGTCAATGAAATAATGATTGGCATCAACCACGTTTGTTTCAACTGACTGGCCAGACCTAAAGCCATGTTGGCATGATAAGAATAGTTTGCTGCTTGTCAAGTTTTTTAGAATTTCAGCATTAAATATCCCTTCTGTTAGCTTTCTGATTTTGGAAGTTATGCTGATTGGTCAGTAAATGCTTACATCCTCTTTGCAGCCACCCATGTGAATGGAGGTTATATTACCTGTATGCCAATAAGTCTGTAGTTTGAATCATCACATAATCTTATTTCTCTCAATTTTAGGTTTTGATATTGTAGTATTTTTATATTACGTTGTATGGAAGTTTCATGTTATGTTTTTTGTAGGTAGCCTGGGTCAATAAATCTAATCAATAGACGACATTACATGGTGTCAGAAGTGGGATCTGAATAACAATGGACGTCCTTCAGCCATCAACAAACTGGGAGGTCAACTCCCTTTCAGAGGAATGGGACCGCTTCGAAGAACACGCTAAGCTGATGTTTGCAGGGCCACTTTCAGGCAAAACAGCAAAAGTACAGTGTGCCTACCTACTCATCTGGGCTGGAGCAAAAGGTCGGGAAATATTCAACACCTTCAACGTCGCGCCTGAAGAGCTTGAATTGTATGTGGAATCCAAAACCAAAATGTGCGTGAAAAGCTCTTGGCTGAAGGCGATGAACTCACACTGGATAAAGCAACCTTTATGTGCAGAAGCCACGAAGCGACCCAGGCTCAACTCAAGACATTCAACGGAATGAGGCCAGTCCCCATCAAACAAGAGATCGACGCTATATCCCGCTACCAAAACCGGAACAGTGGTAGAAACAAACAAACAGAAGCAAGCGGCTCCAAGAGTAAAGCATGCTACTTCTGTGGCGGAACATACTCCTTCTCACACATCTGTCCTGCAAAGGGGAAAACCTGCTCCATATGCAAAAAAGACCAACCACTTTGCCAGGGTCTGTCGAAGTAAGACGGTCAGTGCAGTTGATGAAGATGCCGCAGAAACAAACCCCGGCGACGAAACTGTTTTCCTTTACTCCATCGAGCAAAGTAAGAACAAAGACGAAGCAGTTATCCCACTGACTATCAACAACCAGTTCCCTGTACAATTTAAGATCGACACAGAAGCCCAGGCGAATATCATCCCAAAGAAGCATTTTGACCTCATCACGCCAAAGCCCACCATGAAACCCACCAGTAAGCGCCTCACAAGCTATTGTGGAGCACGGATCCCCAGTAACAGGAGTCTGCGAACTATCCTGTAGGTACAAAGACAACGTGAGCAGCACGCAGCAGTTCTACGTAGTCGAGACCTCATCCTCCTTAATCATTGGCTACCGTTCTAGCCTCAACCTGGATCCGATCAAGCTAGTCCTAAACATAGACGTAGCAGCCTCCCAAGTACCACACCTGAAGGAAAATTACAAAGAAGTATTCAGAGGAATTGGAAAGCTGGACGGAGAATGCAATATACACCTAAAGGATAACGCTACGCCAACCGTCTACCCAGCCCGGCGAGTGCCCGCCGTTATGCAGGATAAGCTCAAGACAGAGCTCAGGCGCCTAGAAAGCCTAGGTATCATAGAAAAAGTAGTGACCCCGACCGAATGGGTTAACTCAATGGTAATGGTAGAAAAGAAGGACGGCTCCATAAGACTGTGCATAGATCCAGTTGATCTAAATAAATCCATCAAGCGACCGCACTACCCGATTCCCACTCTGGACGATGTCACCTCGAAGCTACACGGAGCCAAAGTATTCACCAAACTTGATGCCCGATCCGGTTACTGGTCCATTCTGCTGTCTGAGGACTCTTCTTATCTCATCACATTCAGCACGATCTATGGGAGATACCGTTTCAAGTGAATGCCCTTCGGAATCATCTCAGCCCAAGATGAATTTCAGCGGCGAATATAAGACGCTTTCGAAGGCCTAGAAGGATTCGAAATCATCATTGACGATATGATCGTGTATGGCGAAACCCAAGAAGAACACGACGAACGCCTAGCAGTAATATTGGAACGCACCCTTGTCAAGGGCATCCGATTCAACGAAGAGAAGTGCGAGTTCTCAGTATCCAGAGTAAAGTACTTCAGACATGTCATAAGCTCCGAAGGAATGCAGCCAGACCCCGATAAGATCCGTGCCATAAACAACATGCCAAGCCCATCATGCCGAGAAGAACTCCAACCACTTCTTGGGATGATCAATTACTTAGCCAAGTACATACCAAGTATCTCAACAAAGAACAAAAAACTCCGTGACCTGACTAAAGCAGACTCGTTCATCTGGGAAGAGGACTTGATGCACACCTGGTCTCGGAGGGGAAAGTCACAGCGTACGCATCGAGATAGCTCAGCAAAACAGAGCAGAAATATTCCCAGCTAGAAAAAGAGCTTTACGCCATCGTATTTGGCTGCAAACATTTCCACCATTATCTCTATGGCCGGCATGTCGAAGTTACTACTGACCACCGCCCACTCGAAACGGTGGTGGCAAACCCTATCCACAAGGCCCCACCCCGAGTACAGAGATTAATGCTCCAGCTCCAGCCTTATGACCTTAGCCTGAAGTTCCGACCGGGCTCAGAAATTCCTGTAGCCGATGCTCTATCCCGCCTAAACCTGGGCGATGCGGATCCAACACTGGAAGAAAATCTAGATGTCTACGTACATCGAGTTGTACGAAACCTACCTGCCAGTGACCAGAAGCTCGAAGAGATCCGGGTGGAAACAACAAAGGATTCAGAACTGAGTACCCTAATCAAGACGGTCCAAGCGGGGTGGCCGAGTGCAAGAAAAGACTGCCCAACCAACATCCTAGCATACTGGAACTTGCAGCATGAACTCTCCTTCGAAAAAGGCATCCTACTCAAAGGAGAAAGGCTGATCATCCCCAAGAATATGTAGGGAGCTACACTGCAGCAGTTACACACAGCCCATCTCGGAATCGAGAAAATGAAACAACGAGCCAGAATGCTGGTATATTGGCCAGGACTCAACGCAGACGTCGAGCGGTACATAGCGAAGTGCCAAACATGCGCCAAGAACATGCCAAGTAATTCAAAGGAACCGATGATTAACCACAACATCGAGACGCTGCAGTGGCAAAAGTTTGCGACCGATCTCTTCGAATGGAAAAGCGCCAGTTTCTTGGTAACCGTCGACTACCACAGCCGTATTTTCGAAATCGACAAGCTTCTGACGGCCTCATCCAGTGCAGTCATCACGAAACTCAAGGCCCATTTCGCCCGACACGGCATACCGTCTCAGCTAATGTCAGACAACGGACCTCAGTTCACATCGAGAGAATTCACCGATTTTGCCAAGACGTGGGGAATCTCACTAACCACGTACAGCCCAGGATACCCAAAATCCAACGGACTGAACGAGAGGGCGGTACAAATCTCAAAAAACATCATGACGAAAGCGACAGAAAACGGAGAAGACCCCTTCCTGGGTATACTAGAGTATAGGAATACACCACACGACGGGTTCGCGTCACCAGCCCAGCTCCTAATGTCACGTCAGCTAAGATCCATCCTGCCGTGCACCTCACAACACCTCAAGAAGAAAGTCATTCCGACCACACAGTTCACTTGACGAAGAACTGAAATGCAGAAACGCCAAAAGCTGTATCATGACAAATCAGCTAGATCACTGAAACAACTCACCCCTGGAGACGCGGTTTACGTACAGAATACACCCAATGGACCATGGAGTCAGGCTGTTGTGCTATCCCATGCAGGACAGCCACGATCCTACCGGGTGCGTACCAACGAAGGTTCCGTGCTAAGGAGAAACCGTGAACATCTCACAGCCCATCCACATCAAAGCCAGCAAGGTTTGAGCCGAGTCAGTGAGACAAGCGATGAAGCAGCACCACCAACAACAGAAACGGCTATTGAGTCACCACCCTCAGCTTCACAGCCAGATATGTTCATGCCCCCATTGCCACTGCGGGACGGTCAGCAGGCCAGCCAGAGCCCCAACCAGACGGCCACCGTATCTCAGCCCCAGGGTACCAGCGAAACACCATTGCAGCTAAGCACACGCAATGGTCGAACAGTAAGAAGACCCCTGAAGCTAAACCTGTAAAAGGAGTGAAATGAAAAGAAGTATGAAAAGCTGCGGCCTTAACGCGGCCAAAGACTCAGTGAACTGGACCAAACCAAGACTTTAGTGGACCACCCTTGAAGTTAAAGTGTTTTGGAAGTTTAGTATGTTGCTTTTATTATGAGAAGGAAGATGTAGTATTTTTATATTACATTGTATGGAAGTTTCATGTTATGTTTTTTGTAGGTAGCCTGGGTCAATAAACCTATTCAATAGACGACATTACAGATATGGCTCTTTACTCTCCTATAAAATAAGTTCTTGCCCAGAAAGTGTTCTTTCGAAAATCAAGATATTCATTTAGTACTCCTGCTCTCTAGAAGGAAACACTATAAAACTCTGGACACTACTTCAAACATTCTAAAATTTAGGCTTATATCATTCTTAAATGTGAACTGCTTCACTTTGCCCCCTGTGAATAAATACGTAATCCAAATTAAGTATAGTCATTATATTTCAGTAATATAACTCTTTTCTTTCTATTAATTTGGCAGCAACCTGTAAACAAGAAACAGAAAAAAAAGAGTTGCACCTTGAAAGTGCAAATAGTATACCTAACTTGGGCTATATATTTGTCCATTAAGGATAGATTGGGTGGGGGATGGTTTGTGAAGCAGCTTGAATTGGCAAATGATTCAGGTAAGTATTTTAGAATGGCTACTTCTATGATATACTACCTGCAGTAGCTGCAGCTCAAGTTGTTCATGCATTGACACACTGTAAACTGGTTTCTTTTGCAAGTTTCTTTCAACTTAGTGCTTAAAAAGACAAAGAGAATTGACAGAATATATGGGAAATATATGATTTGTGCTATATATTTGCACATTACAGGGGGGGGGGGTAAAGTATTTGGACAGTGTGAAGTCAGAAAACACACCAAAACACATACCCAAATAATTATACCTAACACACCTTGCATGCAGACCCACTATACTTTGCCCCCACCTCCCCCCTAATGTGGAGTATTTATTTCCAAGTATTATATTTTTATCATACTTTATGTGTATTTTATTAGGATTAACCTAACTTCACTTGTTGAGCTGCAGGGGTATATCATGCAAGTGCCTTAGAATGTTTTAAGATAGCTTCCAGAATTTTGTAATATTTCTTTCTGGAGAGTAGAGTACTAAACCAACACCAAAATTAATGACAATAACAGGTTTTAATTTCATCAAATGGCATTTTCTTATATATTATCATACAAAACACTCAGTTCACTTGTGATATCGGTGTATAGCTGTAGCTGTTGAGAAGGAAACAAAACATAATTCTGAAAAGAGCTTTAAAAATCCTAAAAGACTTACTTATGTAAATCTTAAAAGTAATTCAATTTACTCCCCCCCCCAACCCCCTGAATATACAACTATATAGCCTACATTTTCAATGTAAATTCTGTTTCTTGTGTTTATCAATACTGATTCAATTTACAAGTATTAAGTTGAAACAAAATTGATGTATGGCAAAATTCATGGGATATATATAATTTGAGCTATATATATATATATATATATTTATATATATATATATATATATATATATATATATATATATATATATATATATATATATATATATATATATGTATATATATATATATATATATATATATATATATATATTTATATATCTGCACATTAGAGGGGGGATGGGTTTGTAAGATAAAATGATATACTTTTAGGAATATAAGAAATAAGAAAGCATATCAGGATTTATCAATTTTTTTTCTGAATTTTAGTGTTTCTGGTTTCTGGGTAAACTTCTAGTTAGTTGACTTCTTTGCTATCTCAGAAAGGGTTTAGGTTAGGAAAATGAAACTTTCAGGGATGAATCTAGAGACTATATATATATATATATATACTAGCTGTTGGGGTGGCGCTTCGCGCCACCCCAACACCTAGTTGGGGGGGGCGCTTCGCGCCCCCCCCAAGCCCCCCCGCGCGCGTAAGTCGTTACGCGCCATTGTAGTTGTGTCCCTATGTCCCACCTGTGAATATAGATATATATATATATATATATGGTTTTAACTACGTAAAACTTGCGAATATACAACATTCTTTGCTGTCCCATTGTCTTTGCATATAAATAGATTGTCAGGTTATCCCCCTGTTTCCCCCGGTGTCCCCGTTGTAGTTGTGTCCCTGTGTCCCGGTCGTCATTTATATTCCCTGTGTCCCGGGTCCCGGTCATCATTTGTATCCCGGTGTCCCGGTCTGTATATACATTCGTTTTTTAGTTTTGTTTTTCTCCTTTATTTTTTTCCTTTTTTTTTCTTTTTTAGCTTATTTAGATTTTTAGATTTTTTAGTTTTTTTTATTAGTTTTTAGTTTTTATTTCTTTTTAGTTTTTTTGTCCCGGTCGTCATTTATATCCCCCTGTTTCCCCCGGTGTCCCCGTTGTAGTTGTGTCCCTGTGTCCCGGTCGTTATTTATATTCCCTGTGTCCCGGTCGTCATTTGTATCCCGGTGTACCGGTCTGTATATACATTCGTTTTTTAGTTTTGTTTTTCTCCTTTATTTTTTTCCTTTTTTTTTCTTTTTTAGTTTATTTAGATTTTTAGATTTTTTAGTTTTTTTATTAGTTTTTAGTTTTTTTTTCTTTTTAGTTTTTTTGTAGTTTTTACCTTCTTTTTAGTTTTGTTAATTTTTTTTTTTTACTTGTGTCCTGGTCGTCATTTATACTCCCTGTGTCCCGGTGCTTTGTTGATTGCTAATCGAACATTCCTTTTGTCCTGGTCGCTTTCTCTTTGAGTGTCGTCATTTATTTTTTTCTTTTTTAGTTCTTTTAGTTTTTACCTTTTTTAGTTTTTTTTTAGTTTTTAGTTTTTTTAGTTTTTTACCTTTTTTTAGTTTTTTTAGTTTTTTAGCTTTTTTATTTTTTTTATTAGTTTTTAGTTTTTTTGTAGTTTTTGCCTTTTTTTTAGTTTTTTGTCCTGGTCGCTTTCTCTTTGAGTGTCGTCATTTATTAGTTTTTTCCTTTTTTTTTTAGTTTTTTATTGGTTTTTACCTTTATTTTAGCTTATTTTTCAGTTTTTTCCTTTTTTTTAGTTTTTTTTTATTTTTTATTTTTTTTAGTTTTTTACATTTTTTTAGTTTTTTTAGTTTTTTTAGTTTTTTAGCTTTTTTACTTTTTTTATTAGTTTTTAGTTTTTTTTTGTAGTTTTTGCCTTTTTTTAGTTTTTTCAGTTTTTTTTTTAGTTTTTTATTGGTTTTTACCTTTATAGTTTTTTTTAGTTTTTTAGCTTTTTTATTTTTTTTATTAGTTTTTAGTTTTTTTTTGTAGTTTTTGCCTTTTTTTAGTTTTTTCAGTTTTGACGTCACCTAATCCAGTTTTTTCAGGTGACGTCACCTGACACATCCATCCACACATCCACAGACAGACAACTTATTTTTATATATATAGATATATATATATATATATATATATATATATATATATATATATATATATATATATATATATATATATATATACTAGCTGTTGGGGTGGCGCTTCGCGCCACCCCAACACCTAGTTGGTGGGGGCGCTTCGCGCCCCCCCCCAAGCCCCCCCGCGCGCGTAAGTCGTTACGCGCCATAATAGTTACGCGCCATTGTAGTTGTGTCCCTATGTCCCACCTGTGAATATAGATATATATATATATATATATATGGTTTTAACTACGTAAAACTTGCGAATATACAACATTCTTTGCTGTCCCATTGTCTTTGCATATAAATAGATTGTCAGGTTTACCGACTCTTGAACATGCAACATATAATGGTCCATGGGAAAACAATCTGTATTCAGATCTATACCTCATGATTCTAATGATTGCCCTTGAGCTTTGTTGATGGTGATTGCTAATCGACCATTCCCTGTCCCGGTGTCCCGGTCGTCATTTACATCCCCCTGTTTCCCCCGGTGTCCCCGTTGTAGTTGTGTCCCTGTGTCCCGGTCGTCATTTATATTCCCTGTGTCCCGGGTCCCGGTCATCATTTGTATCCCGGTGTCCCGGTCTGTGTATACATTCGTTTTTTAGTTTTGTTTTTCTCCTTTATTTTTTTCCTTTTTTTTTCTTTTTTAGCTTATTTAGATTTTTAGATTTTTTAGTTTTTTTTATTAGTTTTTAGTTTTTATTTCTTTTTAGTTTTTTTGTCCCGGTCGTCATTTATATCCCCCTGTTTCCCCCGGTGTCCCCGTTGTAGTTGTGTCCCTGTGTCCCGGTCGTTATTTATATTCCCTGTGTCCCGGTCGTCATTTGTATCCCGGTGTACCGGTCTGTATATACATTCGTTTTTTAGTTTTGTTTTTCTCCTTTATTTTTTTCCTTTTTTTTTCTTTTTTAGTTTATTTAGATTTTTAGATTTTTTAGTTTTTTTATTAGTTTTTAGTTTTTTTTTCTTTTTAGTTTTTTTGTAGTTTTTACCTTCTTTTTAGTTTTGTTAATTTTTTTTTTATTTTAGTTTTTTTATTAGTTTTTAGTTTTTTTTTCTTTTTAGTTTTTTTGTAGTTTTTACCTTCTTTTTAGTTTTGTTAATTTTTTTTTTTACTTGTGTCCTGGTCGTCATTTATACTCCCTGTGTCCCGGTGCTTTGTTGATTGCTAATCGAACATTCCTTTTGTCCTGGTCGCTTTCTCTTTGAGTGTCGTCATTTATTTTTTTCTTTTTTAGTTCTTTTAGTTTTTACCTTTTTTAGTTTTTTTTTTAGTTTTTAGTTTTTTTAGTTTTTTACCTTTTTTTAGTTTTTTTAGTTTTTTTTAGTTTTTTAGCTTTTTTATTTTTTTTATTAGTTTTTAGTTTTTTTGTAGTTTTTGCCTTTTTTTTAGTTTTTTTAGTTTTTTAGCTTTTTTATTAGTTTTTAGTTTTTTTTGTAGTTTTTGCCTTTTTTTAGTTTTTTTAGTTTTTTAGCTTTTTTATTTTTTTTATTAGTTTTTAGTTTTTTTGTAGTTTTTGCCTTTTTTTAGTTTTTTCAGTTTTGACGTCACCTGATCCAGTTTTTTCAGGTGACGTCACCTGATCCACGATCCACAGATCCACAGACAACTTATTTTTATATATATAGATAGTTTTTTTTTTTTACTTATGTCCTGGTCGTCATTTATACTCCCTGTGTCCCGGTGCTTTGTTGATTGCTAATCGAACATTCCTTTTGTCCTGGTCGCTTTCTCTTTGAGTGTCGTCATTTATTAGTTTTTTCCTTTTTTTCTTTTTAGTTTTTTATTGGTTTTTACCTTTATTTTAGCTTATTTTTCAGTTTTTTCCTTTTTTTAGATTTTTTTATTTTTTATTTTTTTTAGTTTTTTACCTTTTTTTAGTTTTTTTTAGTTTTTTTAGTTTTTTAGCTTTTTTACTTTTTTTATTAGTTTTTAGTTTTTTTTTGTAGTTTTTGCCTTTTTTTAGTTTTTTCAGTTTTTTTTTTAGTTTTTTATTGGTTTTTACCTTTATAGTTTTTTTAGTTTTTTAGCTTTTTTATTTTTTTTATTAGTTTTTAGTTTTTTTTGTAGTTTTTGCCTTTTTTTAGTTTTTTCAGTTACTTGTGTCCTGGTCGTCATTTATACTCCCTGTGTCCCGGTGCTTTGTTGATTGCTAATCGAACATTCCTTTTGTCCTGGTCGCTTTCTCTTTGAGTGTCGTCATTTATTTTTTTCTTTTTTAGTTCTTTTAGTTTTTACCTTTTTTAGTTTTTTTTTTAGTTTTTAGTTTTTTTAGTTTTTTACCTTTTTTTAGTTTTTTTAGTTTTTTTTAGTTTTTTAGCTTTTTTATTTTTTTTATTAGTTTTTAGTTTTTTTGTAGTTTTTGCCTTTTTTTTAGTTTTTTTAGTTTTTTAGCTTTTTTATTAGTTTTTAGTTTTTTTTGTAGTTTTTGCCTTTTTTTAGTTTTTTTAGTTTTTTAGCTTTTTTATTTTTTTTATTAGTTTTTAGTTTTTTTTGTAGTTTTTGCCTTTTTTTAGTTTTTTCAGTTTTGACGTCACCTGATCCAGTTTTTTCAGGTGACGTCACCTGATCCACGATCCACAGATCCACAGACAACTTATTTTTATATATATAGATAGTTTTTTTTTTTTACTTATGTCCTGGTCGTCATTTATACTCCCTGTGTCCCGGTGCTTTGTTGATTGCTAATCGAACATTCCTTTTGTCCTGGTCGCTTTCTCTTTGAGTGTCGTCATTTATTAGTTTTTTCCTTTTTTTCTTTTTAGTTTTTTATTGGTTTTTACCTTTATTTTAGCTTATTTTTCAGTTTTTTCCTTTTTTTAGTTTTTTTTATTTTTTATTTTTTTTAGTTTTTTACCTTTTTTTAGTTTTTTTTAGTTTTTTTAGTTTTTTAGCTTTTTTACTTTTTTTATTAGTTTTTAGTTTTTTTTTGTAGTTTTTGCCTTTTTTTAGTTTTTTCAGTTTTTTTTTTAGTTTTTTATTGGTTTTTACCTTTATAGTTTTTTTAGTTTTTTAGCTTTTTTATTTTTTTTATTAGTTTTTAGTTTTTTTTTGTAGTTTTTGCCTTTTTTTAGTTTTTTCAGTTTTGACGTCACCTGATCCAGTTTTTTCAGGTGACGTCACCTGACACATCCATCCATCCATCCACAGACAACTTATTTTTATATATATAGATATATATATATCTGCACATTAGAGGGGGGATGGGTTTGTAAGATAAAATGAAATACTTTTAGGAATATAAGAAATAAGAAAGCATTTCAGGATTTATCAAATTTTTTTCTGAATTTTATAGTGTTTCTGTTTCTGGGTAAACTTCTAGTTAGTTGACTTCTTGCTATCTCAGAAAGGGTTTAGGTTAGGAAAATGAAACTTTCAGGGATGAATCTAGAGACTAAAGTATGTCCTGTGAAGGTATTTTGAAGCAACTACCTTCACTCCTTCTCCCTCTAGATGGCCCTCACCTTTGATGACCTTTAAAAATATGTGTGTTGTAAAAGTGAAACCTTGCAAAATAGATCTTCTGCTTAATTGAAGTACAACAAAATTGTTTTCAGCTTCATAACTTTGCTCAATTTCATTTTATAATGTTTTAAAGATATGCACGTACATTTCCTAAATTTTGAGAAAAAACCATGGGATATGCCTCAAAATTCTACTCAAATAACAGGAATTGCATTTTCAGAACTAAAGGCAGAGAAAAAGCAACTAGTAACTGAAAATTAAGGTAAAACATTGTTTTGTCAAAATGTCAATAGGTATAGACAAGCCATGTAGGCAAATATCAGGGCCCTCTAGAGGGAGAAGGAGTGGCGTTGGGTACTTTAAAATACCTTCCCGGGACATACTTTAGCCTGTAGACCCATCCCTGTAAGTTTCATTTTTTCTAACCTAAACCCATTCCAAGATAGCAAGAAGTCAATTAACTAGAATTTTACCCTTTTCTGTTATTGCACATATGTTAAGTTCTTTATTAAATGGTTTATCAGTTCTTTATAGAATTATTTTTTTTCTGTTAATAATTTTCAGCTTAGCATGAGACAAGACAAAAAAAAGAGACAGAATATATGAGAAATATATAATTTGTATATTAGCAGGGGCAGCAGTAAAATATTAGGACTTTTCTTACTTCATAATATGCAGAATATTTGTGCCTAACAAAAATGCATGCAGAACTGCTAATTTTTACTCCCCCTCCATAATGTGCAAATATACAGCCCAAATTTGTGTCTAAAGCAGCCTAGGCTATTCTATTTTCGACATATTTTGATATATGTCATTAAGAATAGTCAGAGAAACAGATTCGACTTAGATGAAGAACTTAACATAGACACTGCAACAGATAAGTACCATATTTCCTTCTCAACAGCCCCAATTGTAAACTGATACCTAACTCATTTCTGTATTACTTTCTCTAGAAAAAATAGTATTAAACAAGAGATATATGCTATCTTACTGGAGGAGTCAAACTCTTGTCACTTTTGTCAAAATAGTTTTAATTAAATTTTTCAGTAAAATTACTGAGTTACAGAGGGTTAATTTGGGTAAGAATTACCAGGAAGGGCTGAGTGAAATTACAGATGATGATTTCCATGGAGCTGAACTGAATAAGAGTTAATGATATGAACTATATGGTTCTATAAAGGTTGATCTATATATGAACTGAGTTAAACCGAGGTCAAGTTGCATAAAGTTGACTTGAATGAGGATTAAGTTAAGTAGTGGTTGAAGTTTAATGAGGGTTGAGATGAACGGCTCCTTGAAACATAATCTGACTAGAATTTAAAAGGTAACCTGAATAAAATTCCTATTTCTTTTAGTAGCTTTTGCAAAAACCATTGATGAACTAATTGCATTTGATGATGCCTTCTTCTGTTTTCTTCTTGTCCTTAATAAAAAGTTAGGCCCAATAGTGCACTTAAATTTATTGCTCTAAGACACCATCTTATTTATTTTTTTAAAATTCTTTTATTAGATGTCAGTAAAGCAATATGGATTTTAAGAGTAGTTTTTCAAAGGGAATGCATGTTAATGACGGCCGAGTCACGACGTAGGTTGCAATTGTCCGAAATTAATGAAAACATGCTAGATAAACATTCAAAAAATAAAATGAATGTTTTTACAGACGCATTTAAAAAAATGTTTTCTATTATCAGGAAAAATCGAAATCTTTTCGGACTGAAAATAAAAGCCCGGGGCGGTCGTGACAAAAAAAAGTCGTTTTGGAGGAACTGCGAAATGTGTCTTGACTGCCGCGTACTTTCAATTTCTAGTTTAAAAGTTTAATATATTTATAAGAAGTCTTTGCATTGGAATATTCTGTTGCAAACCATAACTTTCCTTCATTGACTTCAATTGGTGGTTATTACTTCTGCTTTGTAAATTATTACATCGGTAGAACACATCGAAACATAAAAAAGGTTTACAGCTACACAAAGAAGGTATAACAAAACTAATACTGATAGTTGTTCAGCATCTTTTGATCCGGCTTTAGTAATGCTAATTTTGATAATCCTAGCCATTCTTTACGATTTGACGAAACAATTCTAATTATTATTGACTGGGAATTAAAAAAATTGTCAGTGAATAAACTCAAGTTTAACTAAATTCCAATTATAATACATTTTTAATTAAAAGCTTGGGTGAGTACAAACTTAGCTCTATGTACAAAAATTTTATTTATAAAAATTATTTAATGCGAGATAAAATACAATCAGCAGCTAATCAAAATGAACCCGTATCCAAAAGTCATACTAGGGTAGCTTCAAAAAAAGCTGCTATTGCGATATACAGTTCAAATTTTAGTCAACTCAAATGAAAACTCTACATTTTTTTTGTTTTTAATTTTATCATCAGTTTAGCAATGAATTTTTTCACAAGTTAGTTTCTTTTTTTGTCACATTATATTTTGCTGAAAACAGCTATTGAAGCTGTCTTCCAAGAATTCCTCATTAGCTTTTATATTTTGTAAGCTTTTAAATTGACTGCCTTATGGCAGTATATTAAATATCATTTTGGTTTTCCTAAGGTCTGTAAAAATTCAATTAAAAAAAAATTGTGAAGTTATTTTCTTATTGAGAATTATTTTTAAGGCCATTTAAAATTTCTCCATAATCCGTAATGTAAGCTACATAGTGATCTACATTAGTGACAATGACTGTTATCTTAAAAGAAATCAAAGAAAAGAAGGATGAAAAAATAATTCAAACTGTGCTTTGAGTTTTGACTATCACAGCTACTGTGTTAACTATTGTGAAACTTGTCTGTAAATACCTCGTCCCCTGAGAGTGGTTTTGTTGTAACTAAGGTTTTCAAAATTCCGAGAAAAACGATTTTGAAAATTTCGCCTTTGCTGGAACTTACACGGTACAGCCGATTTTTTTCGCAAAAACAATAAAAAAAAAGAGAAAAATAATTAGGAGGGTCTCCCGAATATTAGATGAAAAAGGTGAAGTTTTCATTGTCAAAAATAGAAATGAAACACAGATGCGACAATCCGACCTTACCGAAATTTTAGTAAACTTAGATACGACAAAATGGTGTGGGCTGCCTATTTTTTTCACCATGAAGGTACGACAAACGAGTTCTGATGCAGCAATACTATTTGAAAAAGTATAAAATTAACAAAAACATCAGTAATGTTCATTTTTCTGAAGTTCCTTTGCTGGCCGCCGTTTTGCTTCAATGGAATCCTCCTCTGGACATGGATTTCGTGCACACGGAGAGGCTTTTAAACGCTCAGTAGCCCCCTTGGTCTTGTAGTACTGTTCAATCTTGGTTTCAAAATACTTCTGGTCTTGGTTGGGGATGAACTTCAGGAGATACTTGACATCTTTGATTTTTGTATCAGGTAGATCTATATTTTTGCCACAAATTTTGGGCAAAACAAGACGTTCAACAACACGGACAGCCAAAACGTTGGGACGCTTTTTAACCGAAGTACATTCTTGTGATATAGTAGCCATTTGCAAGCCTCCAGAGAAGGAACTTTCGAACCAAACTCTCTTAGCGTTATCCTGACGGAACTCAAGTTGTTTTACCTTTGAATACAGTACCAACGAGCACCTGTACAGCTTTGCTGGCTTTTGCAAGACAAAGAACTTTGACTGGGTCATGTACTTGCGAAAAAAATCGGCTGTACCGTGTAAGTTCCAGCAAAGGCGAAATTTTCAAAGTCGTTTTTCTCGGAATTTTGAAAATCTTAGTTACAACAAAACCACTCTCAGGGGACGAGGTATTTAAGCAAAAAATCGGTAAGAAAGGCCGTCAAAATCAAGGCTAGTTGAACGCTTAATTTTTCTTAAAGCGCGGCGAATTTCAGATATTGCTACAGGCTGGACGTGAGCCTGCAGGAGATGGTATGGTAAAAGCGGTTTAAGCAACTCATAATAAAAAGACTAAAGAAAACTATTAAATACACTGACCACACACTTATAATGGTCAACAAAATTAGCTAGCAGGAGACAAGATAGGGTAGATGGAGAACGTTTCTCACTATTAATAACCTTATTCCAGGAGGCCTTATCGGTGGGGCCTGGCCATACAATCAAGCGTGCCCTCTTCAAACTGGCCTTATATTCAAGTTTACACTTTTGTTTCACAGAGAAAACAACTCCGGACGATGAGTTGGTCACGTGTTTTAAACGAAACGAACGCAAATTTAAACGAGTTGTCGAAACTTGGTGAAACATTATTAGAAACAATTAAAAATTCTAAAGGACCTAATTTAGTCCCTTGAGGTGCTCAACAGGATATCGAGGAAAAACCTGATGAACCCCGTTAGGGAGGACAATACAATGTTTACGGTCAGACAAACAAGAGCTAAGAGCTCACATGACTTTTGTGACGAGGTTGGAAGAGCCAAGAGCTCATATTGTATGAGCTCTAGCAAAATTCTAAGAATCAATAGACTGATTTAAAAGAAAATCAGAGGTTTAATGCCAGTCGGGATTTAAAATAAGAGCTCTGAGACACGAGGTTCTTCTAAATATCAAAATTGATTAAGATCATTAAGTAATGGAGCCCCTTATGTATCTTTAGATTGGTTTAGGCTATCATGTATGTTATTCGCGGATGATATAGCTCTGCTGGCAGACAGTAGAGAAAATTATCAGAAGCAATTAGATATGACAAAAAATATTTTGAAATGATGAATTTAGAGTTGATCGTTAAGAAGTCAGTTGTAATAGTATTTAGGAGCAAAGAGACTGTTGATTCTGAGGTTCATTTTAATTTTGGAGGAATGAGGTTAGAGGTTATTTCTAGGAGCAATTAGATATAATAATAAATTATTTAGAAAGGAAAGGTTTAGAGTTTAATGTCGAGAAGTCAGCAGAATTAGAATTTAGGAGCAAAGGGAATATTCATTCCAAGGTTGGTCTTAATTTTGGAGGAATGATGTTAAATGTTAGAGAAGAATTTGTTTATTTGGGTGTTAAGTTTAGTGCATTAAGGGGGAAATCCAGGCATATAGAAAATTGTAATTTAAGGGGTAATGGGCTAATTAAGATTCTTTTGAGAAGTAACTTAGGTCAGCTAGCTGACATGAGGATCCAGAAAAGATTTTTACAGACAAAAGTAGCTTCTAGTCTACATTGGGGTTCTGAGGTTTGGGGTTTTGAAAGCAGCTAAGTTAAAAGTTGTTCAGCTAAGATATTTTAATAGGATTTTAGGCTTGAAGGATTCATTCAGTTCAGTGGTACTGAAACGAGATATGGGGCTTTTCACTTTAAGGAGCGTCATTTTGGTTAGAATGATGAAATTCTGGGAGAAAACAATTAAGCTACCTAGAGTTTGGCTTCTTAAGTCAGCTTATTTGGAGAGCTTGAAGGACGGCAGACGTGATTCATGCTCAACTAAGATCAAGAAAATACTGGACCTTTGTGGCCTTTTGGAGATATGGAGTGAAGATAAAGGCCCATGGGTGAAAGCGTTTCAGTATGGAGGGAAGTCTAACAAACCCTAAATGACTAAGAAACCCAAGAGTGGCAAGCTCACAAGGACCAATCAGTCTTTGAGATTTTACTCCCAAGCTAATGAAGATTGGGAGGAGGAGGTTTATTTTAAATGTGGGTTGAATAAACAGGATTTGAAGAATTTGTTGTTGAGAGGGTATAGTTTGGATTTAGGTGAGATAATTTTTTGTTGGGATAGCTTAAGCTGACAGCTGGGCCCTATTTTCGCCTTATGTGAATGAGAATTTATTTATTCTGTATCCAAGTGTGAAGAGCTGTCTGAGTTGCAGAATAAAAGTTTAGGACGAGTATTTGGGAGTGATTGATGGTTAATTGAGCAGATGGGTGAGGGGATTGAATGTGCTATTAAACTGTTGTGTAAGTTCTTTCATTTAGGGATTAAACATTAGGAATCATGTTATAGGGGATAGCTTGTTCTGGTTTTTAGAATTTGAATTTTATTATGATTGGTGTTTGTTGGTTGAAATGTTGAAACTTGGTGTGTTTCTTTTCTGTCTTTTATTTGTTCTTTTTTGTTTATATTATCTAAAGTTGTATTTTATTTCTGAGCTCTGTTTGTAAACTGTATTCTGTGTTGCTATGATCTGCAGGTTTTTTGCAATATATCTTATCATAACATTTTCTATTCTGTCAACATAGCTAACAAGTTTTGAGTCATCAGCATAGAGCTTTACTTTGTTCTTCAGTATTTTTGGCATACCATTTATGTTTATGTTAAATAGAGTGGGACCAAACACTGTGCCCTGGGGTACCACTCAACTGCAACCACTCAAGAAAAGAACAACTTTCCATCTTCACCAAATACCCTTAAAGTCTGTTTCCTATCTGTTAGAAACTTGATCAGCCACTCAATTAAATCAAAAGTCAATCAACAGCATCATGTTTGATTTGGAGCCTTTTAACACAGGGTTTGTCAGATTCCTTGGCCTAGACCAGTGCAATGATGTCAGCTGGAAACCCTGGCCTTGAAAGTCAATGAAATAATCATTGGTATCAACCAAGTTTGTTTCAACTAACTGGCCAGACCTAAAGCCATGTTGGCATGATAAGAATAGTTTGCTGCTTGTCAAGTGTTCTAGAATTTCAGCATTAAATATCCCTTCTGTTAGCTTTCTGATTTTGGAAGTTATGCTGATTGGTCAGTAAATACTTACATCCTCTTTGTAGCCACCCATGTGAATGGAGGTTATATTACCTGTATACCAATAAGTTTGTAGTTTGAATCATCACATGATCTTATTTCTCTCAAATTTAGGTTTTGATATGGCTCTTTACTCTCCTATAAAATAAGTTCTTGTCCAAAAATGTTCTTTCGAAAATCAAGATATTCATTTAGTACTCCTGCTCTCTAGAAGGAAACACTATAAAACTCTGGACACTACTTCAAACATTCTAAAATTTTGGCTTATATCATTCCTAAATGTGAACTGCTTCACTTTGCCCCCTCCTCTAAGTGAATAAATATGTAATCCAAATTAAGTATAGTCATTACATTTCAGTAAAAAAACTCTTTTCTTTCTATTAATTTGGCAGCAACCTGTAAACAAGAAACAGAAAGAAAAGAGTTGCACTTTGAAAGTGCAAATAGTATACCTAACTTGGGCTATATATTTATCCATTAAGGATAGATTGGGTGGGGGATAGTTTATGAAGCAGCTTGAATTGGCAAATGATTCAGGTAAGTATTTTAGAATGGGTACTTGTATGATATACTCCCTGCAGTAGCTGCAGCTCAAGTTGTTCATGCATTGACACACTGTTGTATTTTATTAGGATTAACCTAACTTCACTTGTTGAGCTGCAGGGGTATATCATGCAAGTACCCTAGAATGTTTTAAAATAGCTTCCATAATTTTGTAATATTTCTTTCTGGAGAGTAGAGTACTAAACTAACACCAAAATTAATAACAATAACAGGTATTAATTTCATCAAACAACATTTTCTTATATATTATCATACAAAACATTCAGTTCACTCATGATATCAGTGTACAGCTTTAGCTGTTGAGAAGGAAACAAAACATGATTCTGAAAAAAGCTTTAAAAAATACTAAGACTTACTTATGTAATTCTTAAGAGTAATTAAATTTACTCCCCCCCCCAACCCCCTGAATATACAAATATATAGCCTAGATTATAGCCTATATTTTCAATATAAATTCTGTTTCTTGTGTTTATCAATACTGATTCAATTTACAAGTATTAAGTTGAAACAAAATTGATATATGGCAAAATTCATGGGATATATATAATTTGAGCTATATATATAAATCTGCAGATTAGAGGGGGGATGGGTTTGTAAGATAAAATGAAATACTTTTAGGAATATAAGAAATAAGAAAGCATTTCAGGATTTATCCAATTTTTTTCTGAATTTTATAATGTTTTGGGTTTCTGGGTAAACTTCTAGTTAGTTGACTTCTTTGCTATCTCAGAAAGGGTTTAGGTTAGGAAAATGAAACTTTCAGGGATGAATCTAGAGACTAAAGTATGTCCTGTGAAGGTATTTTGAAGCAACTACCTCCACTCCTTCTCCCTCTAGAGGGCCCTGCCCTTTGATGACCTTCAAAAAGATGTGTGTTATAAAAGTGAAACCTTGTAAAATAGATCTTCTGCTTAATTGAAGTACAACAAAATTGTTTTCAGCTTCATAACTTTGCTCAATTCCATTTTATAAGGTTTTAAAGATATGCACATACATTTCCTAAATTTTGAAAAAAACATGGGATATGGCTCAAAATTCTACTCAAATAACAGGAATTGAATTTTCAGAACAAAAGGCAGAGAAAAAGCAACTAGTAACTGAAAATTAAGGTAAAACATTGTTTGGAAAAATTTCAATAGGTATAGACCTATCATGTAGGCAAATATCAGGGCCCTCTAGAGGGAGAAGGAGTGGAGGTAGGTACTTTAAAATACCTTCCCGGGACATACTTTAGCCTGTACACGCATCCTTGAAAGTTTTATTTTTCCTAACCTAAAGCCTTTCTGAGATAGCAAGAAGTCAATTAACAAGAATTTTACCCTTATCTGTTATAGCACATAGGCTATGTTAAGTTTGTTATTAAATGGTTTATCAGTTCTTTATAGAACTTTTTTTTTCTGTTAATAATTTTCAGCTTAGCATGAGACAAGACAAAGAAAAGTGACAGAATAGACAAAAAATATATAATTTGTATATTAGCAGGGGCAGCAGTAAAGTATTAGGACTTTTCTTACTTCATAATATGCAGAATATTTGTACCTAACAAAAATACAATGCAGAACTGCTAATTTTTACTCCCCCTCCCTAATGTACAAATATATAGCCCAAATTTGTGTCTAAAGCAGCCTAGGCTATTCTATTTTCAACATATTTTTATATATGTCATTAAGATTAGTCAGAGAAACAGATTCTACTTAGATGAAGAGCTTAACATAGACACTGCAACAGATAAGTACCATATTTCCTTCTCAACAGCCCTAATTGTAAACTGATACCTAACTCATTTCTGTATAATTTTCTCTAGAAAAAATAGTATTAAACAAGAGATATATACTATCTATCTAGAGGAGTCAAACTCTTGTCACTTTTTTCAAAATAGTTTTAATTAAAATTTTCAGTAAAATTACTGAGTTACAGAGGGTTAATTTGGGTAAGAATTACCATGAAGGGCTGAGTGAAATTACAGATGATAATTCCCATGGGGCTGAACTAAATGAGAGTTAATGATATGAACTATATGGTTCTATTAAGGTTGAACTATATACGAGCTGAGTTAAACCGAGGTCAAGTTGCATAAACTTGACTTGAATGAGGATTAAGTTAAGCAGTGGTTGAAGTTTAATGTGGGTTGAGATGTACAGCACCTTGAAACATAATCTGACTACAATTTAAAAGGTAACCTGAATAAAATTCCTATTTCTTTTAATAGCTTTTGCAAAAACCATTGATGAACAATTTGCATTTGATGATGCCTTCTTCTGTTTTCTCCTTGTCCTTAATAAAAAGTTAGGCCCAATAGTACACTTAAAATTTACTGCTCTAAGACACCATCTCGTGTATTTTTTTAAAATTCTTTTATTAGATGTCCGTAAAGAAATATGAATTTTAAGAGTAGTTTTTCAAGGTAATGCATGTTAATTACGGCCGAGTCACGACGCAGGTTGCAATTGTCCGGAATTAATGAAAACATACTAGATGAACATTCAAAAAATAAAATGAATATTTTTACAGACGCATTTAAAAAAAAATGTTTTTTATTATCAGGAACAATCGAAATCTTTTCGGACTGATAATAAAAGCCCGGGGCGGTCGTGACAAAAAAAGTCGTTTTCAAGGAACTGCGAAATGTGTCTTGACTGCCGCGTACTTTCAGTTTCTAGTTTAAAAGTTTAATATATTTGTAAGAAGTCTTTGCATTGGAATATTCTGTTCCAAACCATAACTTTCCTTTATTGACTCAATAGGTGGTTATTACTTCTAAATTGTAAATTATTACATCGGTAGAACACATCGAAACATAAAAAAGGTTTAGAGCAACACAAAGAAGGTGTAACAAAACTAATACTGATAGTTGTTCAGCATCTTTTGATCCGGCTTTAGTAATGCTAATTTTGATAATCCTAGTCATTCTTTACGATTTGGCAAAACAATCCTAATTATTATTGACTGGTAGTTAAAAAATTATCAGTGAAAAAACTGAAGGTTAACTAAATCCCAATTATAATACATTTTTAATTACAAGCTTGGGTGAGTACAAACTTAGCTCTATGTACAAAAATTTTATTTATAAAAATTATTTAATGCGAGATAAAATACAATCAGCAGCCAATCAAAATGAACCCAATCAAATCAAAATGAAAAAATGAATCAAAATATTTAATGCTGACATTTTAAAACACTTGACAAGCAGCAAACTATTCTTATCATGCCAACATGACTTTAGGTCTGGCCAGTCAGTTGAAATAAACTTGGTTGATACCAATCATTATTTCATTGACTTTCAAGGCCAGGGTTTCCAGCTGACATCATTGCACTGGTCTTGGCCAAGGAATCTGACAAACCCTGTTTTAAAAGGCTCCAAATCAAACATGAAGCTGTAGATTGAATTTTGATTTAATTGAGTGGCTGATCAAGTTTCTAACAGATAGGAAACAGACTTTAAGGGTATTTGGTGAAGATGGAAAGTTGTTCTTTCCTTGAGTGGCTACAGTTGAGTGGTACCCCAGGGCACAGTCTTTGGTCCCACTTTATTTGACATAAACATAAATGGCATGCCAAAAATACTGAAGAACAAAGTAAGGCTCTATGCTGATGACTCAAAACTTGTTAGCTATGTTGACAGAATAGAGAATATTATGATAAGATATATTGCAAAAAGCCTGCAGATCATAGCAACACAAAATACAGTTTACAAACAGAGCTCAGAAATAAAATACAACTTTAGATAATATAAACAAAAAAGAACAAATAAAAGACAGAAAAGAAACACACCAAGTTTCAACATTTCAACCAAAAAACACCAATCATAATAAAATTCAAATTCTAAAAACCAGAACAAGCTATCCCCTATAACATGATTCCTTATGTTTAACCCCTAAATGAAAGAACTTACACAACAGTTTAATAGCACATTCAATCCCCTCACCCATCTGCTCAATTAACCATCAATCACTCCCAAACACTCGTCCTAAACTTTCATTTTGCAACTCAGACAGCTCTTCACACTTGGATACAGAATAAATAAATTATCATTCACATAACCACTCATAGGGCAAAAATAGGGCTCAGCTGCCAGCTTAAGCTTTCCCAAAAAGAATTCTCTCACCTAAATTCAAACTATACCCTCTTAACAACAAATTCTTCAAATCCTTTTTATTCAACCCACATTTAAAATAAATCTCCTCCTCCCAATCTTCATTAGCTTGGGAGTAAAATCTCAAAGACTGATTGGTCCTTGTGAGCTTGCCATTCTTGGGTTTCTTGGTCATTTAGGGTGTGCTAGACTTCCCTCCATACTGAAACGCTTTCCCTCATGGGCCTTTATCTTCACTCTATATCTCCTAAAGGCCACAAAGGTCCAGTATTTTCTTGATCTTATTTGGCCATGAATCACGTCTGCCGTCCTTCAAGCTCTCCAAATAAGCTGACTTAAGAGGCCAAACTCTAGGTAGCCTAACTGTTTTCTCCCAGAATTTCATCATTCTAACCAAAATAACGCTCCTTAAAGTGAAAAGCCCCATATCTCCTTTCAGTACCACTGAACTAAATAAATCCTTCAAGCCTAAAATCCTATTAAAATATCTTAGCTGAACGACTTTTAACTTAGCTGCTTTAGCAAAACCCCAAATCTCAGAACCCCAATGTAGAATAGAAGCTAATTTTGTCTGTAAAAATCTTTTATGGATCCTCATGTCAGCTAGCTGACCTAAATTACTTCTCAAAAGCATCTTAATTAGCCCATTACCCCTTAAATTATCTAAATAATTTTTTATTATATCTAATTGCTCCTAGAAATAACCACTAACCTCATTCCTGCAAAATTAAAATGAACCTCAGAATCAACAGTCTCTTTGCTCCTAAACACTAATACAACTGACTTCTTAACATTCAACTCTAAATTCTTCATTTCAAAATATTTTTTTGACATATCTAATTGCTTCTGATAATTTTCTCTACTGTCTGCCAGCAGAGCTATATCATCCACGAATAACAGACATGATAGTCTAAACCAATCTAAAGATGCATAAGGGGCTCCATTACTTAATGATCTTAATGAATTTTGATATTTAGAAGAACCTCGTGTCTCAGAGCTCTTATTTTAAATCCCGACTGGCATTAAACCTCTGATTTTCTTTTAAATCAGTCTATTGATTCTTAGAATTTTGCTAGAGCTCATACAATATGAGCTCTTGGCTCTTCCGACCTCGTCACAAAAGCCATATGAGCTCTTAGCTCTTGTTTGTCTGAATGTAAACATGGTATTGTCCTCCCTAATGAGGTTCATCAGGTTTTTCCTCGATATCCTGTTGAGCACCTCAAGGGACTAAATTCGGTCCTTTAGAATTTGTAATTGTTTCTCATAATGTTTTACCAAGTTTCGACAACTCGTTTAAATTTGCGTTCGTTTCGTTTAAAACACGTTCGTTTAAACGTGCTAAGCAAAAAGCAAAATTTTGGCTACGTTTGTGGATATCATGTGACCAACCATCGTCCGGAGTTGTTTTCTCTGTGAAACAAAAGTGTAAACTTGAATATAAGACCAGTTTGAAGAGAGCACGCTTGATTGCATGGCCAGGTCCCACCTATAAGGCCTCCTGAAATAAAGTTATTAATAGTGAGAAATGTTTCCAATCTACCCTATCTTGTCTCCAGCTAGCTAATTCTGTTGACCATTATAAGTGTGTGTTCAGTGTATTTAATAGTTTTCTTCAGTCTTTTTATTATAAGTTGCTTAAACCGCTTTTACCATACAGTCTCCTGCAGGTTCACGTCCAGCCTGTAGCAATATCTGAAATTCGCCGCGCTTGAAGAAAAATTAAGCGTTCAAATAGCCTTGATGGTGACGGCCTTTCTTACCGATTTTTTGCTTATGATTTTCCTGCTTTACTTAACCATCTACAAATATTTTTCCAGTCTTGCTTAGCACAGTCGCATGTTCCTGATAGTTTCCTTTGTGGCCGTGTAACGTCTATTCAAAAGCGAAGCAAGGACCCCACGTCATGTGTAAATTATCGTCCCATTACAGTATCGTGTTTTTTAAGTAAGTTGCTTGAACATTTGTTACTACCAGAAATTGAGTCGAATTGGGATTTTACGCCTTTTCAATTTGGTTTTTGGAAAAGTTTCGGTTGCTCCCATGCACATCATGTTTTAAGCCAACTCATGAAAGATGCCGTAAAAACTAGAATGTCTTTATACTGTCTTACTGTTGATATTTCTGGAGCTTTCGACAATATTGTGCACTCTCAGGCTCTATTTTCCCTTGCGTGCTATTTTTCTTGTTGCCCGGACTCGCCGTGGATTGCTTTCTAATTTTGCTATATTAACTACTGAACTATCTAAGATTGGACTGTCAGTTAATGCGTCTAAATGCGAGTTTATTTTTTTTAATAGCCCTTATGCGGTCGCCCCATTCGTTGCTGGGACTGCAGTTCTACCATGTTCTTCTTTAGTTAGTTGGCTTGGTCTGTGTTTTGGCCCAACACTTTCTACTACCTGTTCATCCATAGTGAATCAAGCCGTGAAAAACCTACGCGTCGCTTACGGAAAAATGTCCCCAAACAAAAGCCATTACAACCGCAACGGTTTGTGCATGATTTATAACGCTTATTGCGCCCCTGTGCTTTTGTTTTTATCAGGCATGCCTCATCTGTTTCGTAAGAAAGATCGACTTACTCTACGTATGGCTTATTTCAGATATTGCAAATTCCTACTCCGGCTTCCTACATGGCACCGAAACAGAAAAATAATTGCTCGATTTGGTTTAATAGATGTGCCTTCTCGGATTCGGTCTTCCAGTGATGATTTATGTAAAAAGACTATCAACTTTATTCACGTTTATGACCCCCTGCTGCCTTTTTTCCATATTGGTACTGGTTAATTAGTCCATTTTGTTTTTTGTTAGTTTGAATTTTTTTCTTCGCTGTTTATCATTTTTGTTTTTGTTTATTTATAATACTCCATACGTTGTGTTTTTTATACTTTTACGGGTAATAAAGTTCATTCATTCATTCATTACTTAACCTTTGTGAAACCCCTAATGCGTTGGACGTTACACTTGACTCACTCATTAAATATTTGAAGAATGATCTTGACAATGTTAAACTCAACTTAAGCATACCCAAAACAGTTTCATGCTATTCTTCTTTTTTTTAAATATACCCCTCATCACTAAGGACCTTTGCATACCAAATTTAAATATGGGTAAACTGCCTGGTGTGCAGTTGGACAGCGATCTCAAATGGAAGTCCCACACTTCCCACTTATTTAAATCTGGTAGTTTTTCCCATAAATCTGTCTCCCTTCTCAAACAGTTCTCCATATCAGTCCAGAACGTTAAAATAATTTATTCTTCTAATATAAGACCCTGTCTTGAATATGCTTTCCCTGTCTGGCACCCTAGGTTGACCAAAGATCAATGTTCTAAAATTGAAAGTATTCAAAAAAGAGCAATAAAAGTTACCCCCCCCCTCAAAGAAAATCCTTCAATCCTTCCAAATATAAGATTCAATGCTTGTAGAGCTCCAAATACCCAATTTAACTTGTGTCCCCAAATGTTGACCATGAGGTATTAAAACGCTTTTGTACCCTATTTTGTTTCCCATTTTAATAATTGATTTAAATTTGTGTTTTGTGGTTATCCCCTAAAATATGTTTTATCATTTTAATTGTTCTGGCGTGCTTATGCTAGGTTTTGTGCTATTTTAGCCAATATATAGTATTCTATTTTACTAGTGGTCTTGAAAGTGTAGTTAATACCCTTGGCCACTTCTAAGATATTACAGATACACCCTTTTGATAAACTGGATGCACATGGTCTTTTTGATTTAATGTAACACCCCACTGTTCAATATACCCTTAAGTTTTCAACTCAATGCCCTCAGCTGTTCTTCAGATGTTGCTTATGTACTCTTTGGATAATCAGCTTGCACATAGTGTGTTTTGAATCTGTTCAACATCCCTCTCAACATTTTCTGAAAGTAGTTACTAGTAGATGTAGTAGCATTCGGAAGCAGTTGCAGTTGCAGCAAGTCACATTTGTGGCCAAAGTATTAGTACTGGCAAAGAAAGTGTCAAGAAAATACCCTTACCCATTCCTAAGACATTGAAGGTAACTGGACTGATATGGGCAACTGTTTGAGAAGGGAGAAAGATTTAAGGGAAAAACTACCAGATTTAAATAAGTGGCTATAATTGTTGTAAAAAAAAACGATGTTAGTAAAAAACTACAAAAACTCTACCATAAAGAAAGGGGGTACAGTCCCCCTTCTAACTTACAGGATAATTTTTGTTCCTTTAAAGATTTAATGTCGTGGTTTATTTTCATTTGAAAATAATTTTTCTTTGTGTTCAATAAATTTAAAAATCACATTAAAAACATAACCAGTGAAATTGGTTTAAGCATTGTAACATGCTTCCTTTTTTGAATTGGAGGCAACGCTAAAGAATCATAAAAACTCACAAGGCTTCAGCGTATATTATTTTTTTTCCCAGGGGCACTTCGTATGGAAGCGGTGGTCGTATAAACTTCAGAGTGGGGTCATTCGATTGAAAATTGAAAATTCTAGTGCCCTTTAAAACAGTCAAAAGTCATTGGAGGGCAACCAGTCCCCCAAACCCACTTCGCTCAAAACAGTTAAGAGGCAAAGTAACTATTCCTCCTGGGTTGACAAAACCCCTACAACGCCCGGGCAAGGACTTTAAAGTTTTGCAAGTTGCCCATTGTTATCATATGAGTTTGTTTATGGAAGGGGGATGATCGCATAATTTTTGGAGGTGGCTCATTCGATTGAAATTCAGAAGTTTTAGTGCCCTGTTTACGAGTCAAAAAGGATCAGAGTTTCAACTCAATACCCTCTGTCGTTCTTAAGATACTGCATAAATTTTTTGATAAATTGAATGCACATAGTGCGTTTTATTTAGTTTAACATCTCTTTTCCCAACAAAAACCCTTGTATGTTAACAATGGGCAACTTACATAAATTGCAGCCCTTGCCCTTGGGGGCTATGTGGTGTATTGTCAAACCCGAAGGCATAGGTATTTGACCTTCGGATTATTTTGGATATTATTTTGGAAATTGCTCAAAATGTTGATCAGCTGCATTTAGGGGAAAAGAGCATGGGGGAGGGGCTGTTGCTTTACAATCACTTTTAAATCTTAAAAAGGGCACTAGACCTTTCGATTTCCAATCGAATGAGCCTCTTCAGAAGTTTATGTGACCATCCCTTCTTTATAAAGTTCCTCTGGGGGAAAACATAATAAAATGAATCCTATTGACCCTTTACTGTAGGCAACGCTATAGCATTGCTCTTTTTTTCAACTTTGCTCTTTAGTTCCATAGAAATTTTTTCTTTTATTAGTATTTTGGAAGGCACTTGCTAATTAAATGACTTGCAATTACCAACTGGCTATAATTGTTGTAAAAAAAAAAAAAAATGATGTCAGTAAAGAACTACTAAAACTCTAGCATAAAGAAAGGGGGGACAGTCCCCCTTCTAACGTACAGGATAATTTTTATTCCTTTAAAGATTTAATGTCACGGTTTATTTTCATTTGAAAATAATTTTTCTTTGTGTTCAATAAATTTAAAAATCACATTAAAAAAACCTTATAACTATGTCTTTGGGGACAACTTACTCCCCCACAGCCCCCGTGGGAGGGGCCACAAGTTACAAACTTTGACCAGTGCTTTTACATATAGTAATGGTTATTTGGAAGTGTACATACGTTTTCAGGGGGAATTTTAGGTTGGGGGAGGAGTTGAGAAGAGGGGAATATGTTGGGGGAAATTTCCTTGGAGGAATTTGTCATGGGGGAAGAAAATTTTCATGAAGGGAGCGCAGGATGATCTAGCATTATTTAAAAAAATACAATGAAAAAATAAATATGAAAAAGTTTTTCAACTGAAAGTAAGGAGAAGCATTAAAATTTAAAACGAACAGAAATTATTACGCATATGATGGGCTCACCTCCTCCTAATACCTCGCTCTTTTTAAAGCTAAAGTATTTTTAGTAATTTCAACTGTTTATTCTACGGCTTTTGTGATTCAGGGGTCATTCTTAAGAAATTGGAACAAAATTTAAGCTTTTGTGTAAAGAGCGAGGTTCTGACGAGGGGGTGAACCCCTTTGTATACGTAATAAAAACATGAGAATGCAGAAGTTCGCTATGTAAGCTAATTTGTAAGTTACGTATATCTTTTACTAATAAAACATTCGTAAAAAATTAAAAGTTCTAGTTGCATTTTTTAGTAACCAAAAATCGGAGGGCAATTAGGCCTCCTCCCCCGCTCCTTTTTTTCTCAAAATCATTCGATCAAAACTACGAGAAATCCATTTAGCAAAAAATAAACAAATATGCAAATTTCGTTTTAATTATTCATCTGCAGAGAGCCAAAATCAAAACATGCATGTATTCAAAAACGTTCAGAAATTAAATATATATAAAGAACAAGTTTTTTTAAAGGAAAGTAAGGAGCGACATTAAGACTTAAAACGAACAGAAATTACTTCGTATATGAAAGGGGAGATACTTCCTCATCAACGCCCCACTCATTACGCTAAAGGGTTTTTTTTTACTGTTTTAAAAAGTAGAGTTAAGAGAAAGAGTCAAACTTTAGCATAAAGAGCGGGGCGTTGATGAGGAAGCATCTCCTTTTCCGCTATTTTTGATGAAATTGGATCTATTTTTGCTAACTGACCATTCATTAGGGTAAGCATTGCCATTATTCGAGATTTGCATCATTGGAGATATGGCCATCCCCTGGAATTTGGCCTTGTGTATACATTCCTTGGAATGAAATGAATAAATTCAAAGCTCTATTTTCACAGGTCTTGCCAATACGGATACAATTATGTGCCACTACAATCCTTATTATTGCCAAACTGGCATACCGCTCTTTGATTTTATATGAAACTAGCTGTTAGGGTGGCGCTTCGAGCCCCCCCCCCAAGCCCCCCCCCCGCGCGCGTAAGTCGTTACGTGCCATATTAGTTACGCACCATTGTAGTTGTGTCCCTGTGTCCCACCTGTGAATACAGATATATATATATATATATATATATATATATATATATATATATATATATATATATATATATATATATATATATATATATATATATATATATATATATATATGTTTTTAACTATGTAAAACTTGCGAATATACAACATTCTTCGCTGTCCCATTGTCTGTGCACATAAATAGATTGTCAAGTTTACCGACTCTTGAACATGCAACATATAATTGTCCATGGGAAAAACAATCCGTATTCAGATCTATACCTCATTATTCTAATGATTGCCCTTGAGCTTTGTTGATGATAATTACTAATCGAACATTCCTTGTGTCCCCGTCGTCATTTATATATACCCCTGTGCCCCCCGGTGTCCCCGTTGTAGTTGTGTCCCTGTGTCCCGGTAGTCATTTATATCCCCTGTGTCCCGGTAGTTATTTGTGTCCCGGTGTCCCAGTCTGTAATTTCTCTTTGAGTGTCCCAGTCGTCATTTATATTCCCTGTGTCCCGGTTTCCCGGTCGTCATTTGTGTCCCGGTGTCCCGGTCTGTAATTTCTCTTTGAGTGTCTCGGTCGTCATTTATATGCCCTGTGTCCCGGTCGTCATTTGTGTCCCGGTGTCCCTGTCTGTAATTTCGTCAGTCGACAAACATGACGTCAGTCAACAAACAACTTCATGACGACATAATGCTCAATCCTTATAATGACGTCAGTCGACAAACATGACGTCAGTCGACACACAAACATGACGTCAGTCAACAGACAAACAACTTATTTTTATATATTGTCTTATTTTAATAATGCCGAAAGTTCAGTTTATGCAGCGGAAAAAACTTCACTCAATTCAATTTATTCAGTGACGTCAGATATTGAATGAATCAGATACTGAATGAATAATTAAAATAGTTTATAAGACATAAAAGTTTTCTCACTATTTCGTAACTACTGAAAGAATTCAGTGTCTACTTAAATCAGAATAAAATCCTTTACCAACAACTGGTTTGTAACTGAGATTAATCCTTTTTAAAAGAACAGATAGATCTTAACTGTTCAACGACTGAATAACGACTGATCAATGATCAATGAGCAAATGAAACACAAAACGAACAGAATGTATAATAAATAACCAAGTAAAACTCAAACGAGCAAAAATGTACATGAATAGGGCTGACAACCCCCATGCCTTCTCAAGACCAGAACATAATTAGCACTTTAAGAAACCGAATGAATCTGGATTGACAGTTTAATAATCATTTACTTATATTTATTCTTTGAAGTCGTAATAATTTTTGATTTGTTAGAGTAAAGAAATGAGATAATTTAAAATGTATTTTTATGGCACTTGGTATTAACCAAGTGACATATAGCAATCGCAAATTCTGTCGGTCTGTCTGTCTGCCGGTCCCGGTTTTGATACTTTAGGCACTTCCAGGTAAGCTAGGACGATGAAATTTGGCAAGCTTACCAGGGACCGGACCAGATTAAATTAGAAATAGTCGTTTTACCGATTTGACCATCTGGGGGGGAGTGGGGGGCCAGTTAATTTGAAAAAAATAGAAAAAATGAAGTATTTTTAACTAATGAGCGGGTGATGGGATATTAATGGAATTTGATGTTTGGAATGATATTGTGTCTCAGAGCTCTTAATACAAATTCCGACTGGATCTGATGACGTTGGGGGGAGTTGGAGGGGGAAAACCAAAAATCTTGGAAAACATTTAGAGTGGAGGGACCGGGATGAAACTTGATGGGAAAAATAAGCACAAGTCCCAGATACATGATGGATATAATCGGAACAGATCCACTCTCTTTGGGGTAGTTGGGGGGGGGGGGTAATTCTGAAAAATTAGAAAAAATGAGGTATTTTTAACTTATGAACAGGTTATCGGATCTCAATGAAATTTGATGTTTAGAAGGATATCGTATCTTAGAGCTCTTATTTTAAATCCCGACCGGATCTGGTGACATTAGGGGGGAGTCCTGTAGTGGCGCAGTGGATTTGACCTTAGCTTGGTAATACGGGACCCAGAGATCGAATCACGCTGCAGGAATGCACTGCAGGGCCGACGCAGGGACCTTAGTAGTCAAGAAGCGTCGTTAATTCTTAAATAATAAAAATAATTAGGGGGGAGTTGGGAGGGGGAAACCTAAAACTTGGAAAACACTTAGAATGGAGGGATCGGGATGAAATTTGGTGGGAAAAATAAACTAAAGTCCTAGATACATGATTGACATAAACGGAATGGAACCGCTCTCTTTGGGGTAGTTGGGGGGGGGGTTATTTCTGAAAAATTAGAAAAAATGAGGTATTTTTAACTTACGAACGGGTGATCGGATCTCAATGAAATTTGATATTTAGAAGGATATCGTGGCTCAGAGCTCTTATTTTAAACCCGACCGGATCTGGTGACATTGGGGGGGGGGGAGTTGGGAGGGGGAAATCTAAAACTTGGAAAACACTTAGAGTGGAGGGATCGGGATGAAACTTGGTGGGAAAAATAATCACGAGTCCTAGATACATGATTGACAATACCGGAACGGATCCGCTCTCATTGGGGTAGTTGGGGGAGGGGTTAATTCTAAAAAATTAGAAAAAATGACGTATTTTTTAACTTACGAACGGGTGATCGGATCTCAATGAAATTTGATATTTAGAAAGATATCGTGTGTCAAAGCTCTTATTTTAAATCCTGACCGGATCTGGTGACATTGGGTGAAGTTTGGGGTGGGGGAGCCTAAAATCATGGAAAACGCTTAGATTTGAGGGATCGGGATGAAACTTGGTGGGAAAAAAAAGCAGAAGTCTTACATACGTGATTTACATAATTGGAACGGATCTGATCTATTGGGAGGGGGGTTAATTCTGAAAAATAAGAAAAAATGACGTATTTTTAACTTACGAAGGAGTGATCGGATCTTCATGAAACTTAATATTTAGGAAGGGAGAGGAAAAATTAGAAAAAATGAGGTGTTTATAGCTTACGAGTGGGTGATCAGATCTTAATGAATTTTAATATTTAGAAGGGCATCGTGACTTAGACCTCTTAATTTAAATCTTGACCGGCATTAAGCCTCTGATTTTCCTTTTAAATCTACCTATTGATTCTTAGAATTTTGTTAGAGCTCATACCATATGAGCTCCTGGCTCTTAGATTTTCTTTCCTCGTCACTTGAATTTTCTTGAAAAAGCTTATTTTTTGAAAAAAGTTTTTTAAATTAATAACGTGTAATATCCACTAGTTAGGCTTACGATGATATTACAAAGCACTAAGCAATTGAGAAGGTAATGTCAAAGGTACATGTTTTACTGGAGGGGTTGGGGAAGAGGATCTCAAAGATCTGTTTTCAATTAAATCTAATCGGTGGACTATCTAACGTTTGGAATTTGTTGAACTGTTCGTAGTCATTCGTCATCTTGTATAACTTCAAGTGCGTCATAGATGCCAAAAATGATACGACCACCCTGAGAAAAAATGATGCAATTACTGCTTTTTAAATGTATATGTTAACGTGAATGTCCGACATCTGGTCAATGTCAAATTTCACCGGTGAATGTTCGAAATTCATTTTTCTCTGCTTGGATTCAATTAGCTTTGCGAGTCAGCTTTTTCAGTCTTATGCAAGCTATGATGGTAAAATGTAAAGTTAGGTTAAGTTGTGTTAATTGAAGTTGAGTTAGGTTAGATTGAGTTAGGTTAGGCTAAATTTGGTTCTAAATATCAGAATTGGGTTAAAAACCTTACCTAAGCTAAACTAACGTCACCTAATCTATGCTAACCTAATCTGTCATCATCAAACCTTGCATTAAATTGAAAAAGTTAACTGACAACGCTGACTAAATCCAAGGAGAACAACAGGTATTTCGGATATTCGCCGGTGAATGTCGACATACACCAACTTGCGGACATTCAAGGTAATATATACTCACATGACTCACATGAAATTTTTTTTCCCAAAATCTAGACCTTAAATTTTTTTTCTAAAACTCGTGACCTACCTATACCATTTTTTCAGGCCAGAAAATCACCGTGTGACAATTAAAAAAAGGCGACGCTCTCGAGAAAAAAAACATCTACAAAAATACATATAAAAGGTGATATCAAAGGTACAAGTTTTACTGGAGGAGACGGGGAAAGTGAATCTCAGAAGTTGTTTTTAATTATTTCTAATTGGTAGGCCATATAACGTTCACAGTTCAAGCTACAAAAACTTGATACTCGTGAAGGACATGTCAGAATCAAACAGTTCGTGGTAACGAACTGTAGTAAGGAGCGACCCGGCTCAATAGTAACCAAAACTCTAAAAAATGGAATTTTGGTATCAATAGCTACATCAAAAGAATCGCATTTTAATGCTGATTTTACATGTATAACTTTCATCAAGTTTAGTCCTACCCATCAAAAGTTACGAGCCTGAGAAAATTTGCGTTATTTTAGAAAACAGGGGGAAACACCCCCTAAAAGTTATAGAATCTTAACGAAAATCACACCATCACATTTAGCGTAACAGAGAACCCTATTGTAGAAGTTTCAAGCTCCTATCTACAAAAATGTGGAATTTTATATTTTTTGCCAGAAGGCAGATCACGGATGCGTCTTTATTTGTTTGTTTGTTTGTTTTTTGTTTTTTTCCCCAGGGGTGATCGTATTGACCCAGTTGTCCTAGAATGTTGTGAGAGGGCTCATTCTAACTGAAATAAAAGTTTTAGTGCCCTTTTTAAGAAACCAAAAAATTGGAGGGCACCTAGGCCCCCTCCCACGCTAATTATTTTCCCAAAGTCAACGGATCGAAATTCTGAGATAGCCATTTTATTCAGCGTAGTAAAAAAACCTTATAACTATGTCTTTGGGGACGACTTACTCCCCCACAGTCCCTGTGGGAGGGGTTACAAGTTCAAAACTTTGATCAGTGCTTACATATAGTAATGGTTATTGGGAAGTGTACAGGCGTTTTCAGGAGGATTTTTTGGTTGGAGGCAGGGGTTGAGAAGAGGGGGATATGCTGGGGGAACTTTACATCGAGGAATTTGTCATGGGGGAAGAAAATTTCCATGAAGGGAGCCCAGGATTTACTAGCATTACTTAAAAAAAAACAATTAAAAAATAAATATGAAAAAAAATTTTCAGCTGGAAGTAAGCAGCAGCATTAAAACTTAAAACGAACATAAATTATTACCCATATGAGGGGCTCACCTCCTCCTAATACCTCGATCTTTACGCTAAACTATTTTTAGTAATTTCAACTATTTATTCTGCGGCGTTTGTGATTCAGGGGTCATTCTTAATGAATTGGGATAAAATTTAAGCTTTAGTGTAAAGAGCGAGGTACTGACGAGGGGGCGAACCCCCTCATATATGTAATAAAAACATGAGAATACAAAAGTTCTTTACGTAAGCTAATTTATAAGTTACGTATATCTTTTACTTATAAAAAGATTCGTAAAAAATTAAAAGTTCTAGTTGCCTTTTTAATTAACCGAAAATCGGAGGGCAACTAGGCTTCCTCCCCCGCTGTTTTTTTCTCAAAATCATTCGATCAAAATTATGAGAAAGCCATTTAGCCAAAAAAATAAATATACAAATTTCGCTTTAATTATTCCTCTGTGGAGAGCCAAAATCAAGACATGCATTGATTCAAAAACGTTCAGAAATTAAATTAAAAAAAACAAGTTTTTTAAATGAAAGTAAGGAGCAACATTAAAACTTCAAACGAACAGAAATTACTCCGTATATGAAAGGGGCTTTTCCTTCGCAACGCCCCGCTCTTTACGCTAAAGTTTTTACTGTTTTAAAATGTAGAGTTAAGAGAAAGAGTCAAACTTTAGCGTAAAGAGCGGGGCGTTGAGAAGGAAAAGCCCCTTTCATATACGGAGTAATTTCTGTTCGTTTTAAGTTTTAATGTCGCTCCTTACTTTCATTTAAAAAACTTGTTTTTTTTTATTTAATGACAGCAAAAGATGACATTTACTAATGAGGACGTTTACGATGGGTATTTTATCAAAATATTGTGTCTTCTGATTATTCTCATTTCCATTTCAAGCCAATGTCAATAAAAATATATGTTGGTTTTTGGGATCAGATAATCCAAGCAACTATTGAGCTGCCTATGCTTCCGCAAAGAGCAATTGTTTGGTGTGTCTTTTTGGTCCAGTGTTATCAGCGGGCTCTTTTTCTTTGATGAGCAATCATCCAACGTTACTGTCAATGGTAAATGATCCCTAACTGGTAATAATGGTAATAATCTGTAATAATAATGCAATCCTAAACGATTATTGCCAAAAATGAAGAGTAAAACATGAATGACATTTCGTTTTAACAGCATTGGGGTGCTTGGCACATCACCAACGTAACCATCGATGTTTCGCAAATTTTATTGAATATCATATAATTAGCCATAGTGTTGATGTCAGTTGGCCGTCCCAGACTTTTGATTTGACCACTTCGGCTACCAATCCAAATATGATTGATTCCTTAAAACACGAAATCAAAGCTGCCATTCGCGAGGTTTGAACCCATGTTCATTGTTTTATATATATATATATATATATATATATATATATATATATATATATATATATATATATATATACATATATATATATATATATATATATATATATATATATATATATATATATATATATATATATATATATATATATATATCATGAAAAGAGAAATCACCAATGCAACAGCACAAACACATAAAAAAAAAAAAAAAAAAAAAAAAAAAAAAAAAAAAAAAGAGACAGAAGGAGAAAAGGAAGACTGTTTTCCTAAATTAGTGATTACTATAGACCAGCACTTGAATGAGGCCTTAACCCTACTCATCCATACAATCAAATAGGTCAAACAGCATAGCCATACACAATCAACCATAAAGAATAATCCATGGACAGGTAGTCATGTCGTCAATATATATATATATATATATATATATATATATATATATATATATATATATATATATATTATATATATATATATATATATATATATATATATATATATATATATATATATATATATATATATATATGTATATATAATATGTATAATATATAATATATATATATATATATACATAGTCTATTTACATTCTATAAGTTAAATGACCCACCCCTTTAGTTGAAATTTATTGCCAGGAGCCTAAAGAATCTACGTGCATTAATACTAATGGTTAAACTTCCATCCTCTTATGCAAGAGGTTATCAACTAATGTTTTGCAAAACAGGCAAGTGATAACAAACAACAAAAAAATGTTGTCTGGAGATCACAGGGTCATGGAGATACATTTTCTGGAGAAAAACACTTCAGAACATGAGTTAAAATGTTGTTGGCAAGAGCAAAGAATGTTGTTGACTTTCTTAAGAGGTTCACAGTAGATTTAAATTGATTTTCAAATATTTTCCCGATGACTCCAAAGGAGGAATCGTCAAAAACGCCAAACTTTTCACACGAACATACGAAAAAATAACCACTGGGATAAGGAATTTTTTCTTCAACATAAGATCAAACAGTTCATGGTAACGAACTGTAAGTAAAGAACGACTCGGCTCAATAATAACCGAAGCTCTAGAATACCGAATATTGATACCAATAGATACATCAAAAGGATCAGATTTTTATGTTGATTTCAAATATTTAAGTTTCGTCAAGTTTAGTCGTACCCATCAAAAGTAACGATCCTGAGAAAATTTGCGGTATTTACGAAAAAAGGAGGAAACACCCCATAAAGGTCTTATAATCATAATAAAAATCAGACTATCATATTCAGTGCATCAGAGAACCCTACTGTAGAGGTTTCAAGCTCGTATTTGCAAAAACGTGAAATTTTGTATTTTTGGCCAGAAGATAGATGACGGATACGTATTTATTTGTTTGTTTTTTGTTATCCAAGGGGTGATTGTCTCAACCCAGTGGTTCTAACACATCTCGAAAGGGCTCATTCAAATTGACCAAAAATTTGAGGGCAACTAGTCCCCCTCCCACGCTCATTTTTTCCAAATTCGCCTGATCAAACATTTGAGAGAGCCATTTTGTTCAGCATAGTCGAAATATTTAATAGCTATTTCTTTGAGGATGACTTAATCCTCCAGAGTCCCCAGGGGAAGGGCTGGAAGCTATGATCTTTGTTCATTGTTTACATATGGAATTGGTTATTGGGAAGTATACAGACGTTTAAAGAAGATATATTTTCTGTTGGAGGATTGGGGGAGGGGGCTAGGTGAGAGGATCTTTCGAAAGGAGAACCTTTCGTGGGGGAAGGGAAATTTCCATGAAGGGGGGCGTCGGATTTTCCAGTATTATTTATAAGACGATAAGCATTTAAATTAAAAAAAAGTTTTTTCAACTGAAAATAAAAGCAACATTAAAACTTAAAACCAACAGAAATTATTACGTATATGAGGGAGTTTTCCCCCTCGTCAATACCTCGCTCTTTGCGCTAAAGTTTGTTGTAGTCCTTTGAGAGAACTATTTATTCTAATAAAACGGCCTTTGTGATTCAGGGGCCATTCTTAAATAATTGGAATTTTTTTTTTCCAATACCAGATCATAATTTTGAATTTCTATATCCTACCCTCACTGAGCTGACCAAACAGTCCGTGGTAACGAATAGTATGTAAGGAGCGACTAAGGAAATTAAATTTCAAATTCAAATATATATATATATATATATATATATATATATATATATATATATATATATATATATATATATATATATATATATATATATATATATATATATATATATATATATATATATATATATATATTTAATATAAATATATATATATATATATATATATATATATATATATATATATATATATATATATTTATATACATATATATATATATATATATATATATATATATATATATATATATATATATATATATATATATATATATATATATATATATATATATATATATATATATATATATATATAAATATAAATATATATATATATATATATATATATATATATATATATATATATATATATATATATATATATATATATATATATATATATATATATATATATATATTTATATATAGTACCGGAACGCGGAAGTCTTCTATATATAGATTCCCTCTGTTGCTTGTCTTGTAAACGCAGACGATTTGTACCTTTTCTTGATGTCAATACGTCCAAATGGATCTGAAATTAGAAGTAGTGCCTAATTAAAATTAAATTTTTTTATATTTGACCTTTAACTTTTGCCTCGGTTTGTCTTTAGTCATTATGAAAGACGTATCGCCAAACCTTTGTTTCTTTTAATTATTCAAGTGGCGGGACAAAATTTCTTCTTTTGCCTCGGCGTTTGTCATTATAAAAGACACACCGCCGAAATTTTGTTTCTTTTGACTGTTCAGGTGGTGGGACAAAAACTTCTTTGTCTTCAAACGATTTATTAGTCCAGGTTTTGATTTTCAAAGGTATGGGTGGCATAGATGACCTTATCCATGTCAAAATCAACAAGAGGTAAGAGCTCATATGACACTTGGGACGAGGCGAGAAGAGCTAAGAGCCAAGAGATCATATGGTATGAGCTCTAGCAAAATTCTATGAATCAATAGATTGATTTAAAAAGAAAAATAAGTGGCTTAATGTCGGTCAAGATTTAAAATAAGAGCTCTGAGTCACAAAGTCCTTCTAAATATCAAAATTCATTAAGATCCGATCACCCACTCGTAAGTTATAAATACTTAATTTTTTCTAATTTTTCCTGTCCCTTTTGCCCCCCCGATGATCGAATCTGGGAAAACGACTTTATCAAGTCAAATTGTGCAGCTCCCTGACACACCTACCAATTTTCATCGTCTTAGCACGTCCAGAAGCACCAAACTCGCCAAATCACTGAACCCCTCGCCTCAACTCCCCCAAAGAGAGCGAATCCAGTATGGTTCAGTCAATCACGTATCAAGGACATTTGTTTATTCTATCCACCAAGCTTCATCCCGATTCCTACACTCCAAGTGTTTCTCCAAGATTTCCCCCTCCAACTCCCCCCAATGTCAAAAGATCAGGTCAGGATTTGAAATAAGAGCTCTGAGACATGAATTCCTTCTAAATATCAAATTTCATTACGATCCGATCACCTGTTCGTAAAATAAAAATACCCCAATTTTCACGTTTTCCAAGAATTCCGGTTTCCCCCTCCAACTCCCCCGAATGTCACAGGATCTGGTCGGAATTTAAAATTAGAGCTTTAAAGCGCAAGATCCTTCTAAATATCAAATTTGATTAAGATCTGGTCACCCTTTCGTAAGTTACAAATGCCTCAATTTTCAAAATTACCCCCCCCCCCCCAACTCCACCAAAGAGAGCAGATCCGGTCCAGTTATGTCAGTCACGTATCTTAGACAGGTTTCGATTCTTCCCATCCAGTTTCATCCTGATCTCACCTCTTAAGTATTTTCTAAGATTTCTGGTTCCCCTCAACTGTCCCCCTCCAATTACGCTGGATCCGGTTGAGATTTAAAATAAGAGATCTGAGTTACAAGATCCTTCTAAATATGAAGATCCGATCACTCCTTCGTAAGTTAAAAATACGTCATTTTTTCTTATTTTTCAGAATTACCCCCCCCCCCCCGCAATTGAGCGGATCCGTTCCAATTATATAAATCATGTATGCAAGACTTCTGCTTATTTTTACAACCAAGTTTCATCCCAATCGCTCCAATCTAAGCGTTTTCCATCATTTTAGGTTTCCCCACCCCAAACTTCCCCCAATGTCACTCAGGATTTAAAATAAGAGCTTTGAGACACGATATCCTTCTAATATCAAATTTCATGGAGATCCAATCACCCGTTCGTAAGTTAAAAATACTTCCTTTTTTCTAATTTTTCAGAATTAACCCCCCCCCCCCCAACTACCCCAAAGAGAGTGGATCCGTTCTGGTTATGTCAATCAAGTATCTAGGACTCGTGTTTTTTCCCCACCAAGTTTCATCCCGATCCCTCCACTCTAAGTGTTTTCCAAGTTTTAGGTTTCCCCCTCCCAACTCCCCCCCCCAAATGTCACCAAATCCGGTCGGGTTTAAAATAAGAGCTCTGAGCCACGATATCCTTCTAAATATCAAATTTCATTGAGATCCGATCACCCGTTCGTAAGTTAAAAATACTTTATTTTTTTAATTTTTAAAAATACCCCCCCCCAACTACCCCAAAGAGAGCGGATCCGTTCCGTTTATGTCAATCATCTATCTAGGACTTGTGTTTATTTTTCCCACCATGTTTCATCCCGATCCCTCCACTCTAAGTGTTTTCCAAGTTTTAGGTTTCCCCCTCCCAACTCCCCACCCCCATCACCAGATCCGGTTGGGATTTAAAACAAGAGCTCTAAGACACGATATCCTTCTAAACATCAAATTTCATTGAGATCCGATCACCCGTTCGTAAGCTGAAAATACCTCATTTTTCTAATTTTTAAGAATTACTCCCCCCCCACTACCCCAAAGAGAGCGAATCAGTTCCAATTATGCCAATCATGTATCTGGGACTTGCGCTTATTTTTCCCATCAAGTTTCATCCCGATCCCTCCACTCTAAGTGTTTTCCAAGATTTTAGGTTTCCCCCCTCCAACTCCCCCCAATGTCATCAGACCCGGTCAAGATTTAAAAAAAGAGCTTTGAGATACAATATCATTCCAAACATCAAATTTCATTAAGATCCAATCACCCGCTCATAAGTTAAAAGTACTTCATTTTTTCTATGTTTTGCGAATTAACCGGGCCCCCACTCGAATTAACCCACGCCTAAAGTAGTAAAACCGGGACTTTAGGTTTTCCTCCTCCAACTCCCCCCAATGTCATCAGTTCCGGTCGGGTTTTAAAGTAAGAGTTCTGAGACACAATATCATTCCAAATATCAAATTTTATTAAGATCCAATCACCCTCTCATAAGTTAAAAATACTTCATTTTTTCTATTTTTTGCGAATTAACCGGGCCCCCACTCCCCCCCAGATGGTCAAATCGGGAAAACGACTATTTCTAATTTAATCTGGTCCGGTCCCTGATACGCTTGCCAAATTTCATTGTCCTAGCTTACCTGGAAGTGCCTAAAGTAGCAAAACCGGGACCGACAGACAGACCGACAGACAGACAGACAGACAGACCGACAGAATTGGCGATTGCTATATGTCACTTGGTTAATACCAAGTGCCATAAAAACACATTCATCATCACAGTCAATTTCAATAAGCTTGGTTCGTTTTACCTTGGCTTGTCTTTCTTCATTATGAAATACATATCGTCGAACCTTTGTTTCAAACAGCTCGTGGTAACAAACTGTAGGTCAGAAGCGACCCATCAGAATTTTCATACCAATAAATACATCAAAATAATCGGATTTTTATGTTGATTTTAATATAAGTATAATCAAGTTTAGCCCTACCTTCAAAAGTTACGAGCCTGAGAAAATTTGCCTTATTTTGGAAAAAAGGGGAAACATCCCCTAAACGTCAAAGAATCTCAATGAAAATCACACCATCAGATTAAGCGTAATAGAGAACCCAACTGTGGGGGTTTCAAGCTCCTATCTACACAAATGTGGAATTTGTATTTTTTGCCAGAACACGGATGCGTGTTAATTTGTCTTTTTTTTCAGGGGGGATCTTATCAACCCAGTCGTCCTAGAATTTTATGAGAGGGCTCATTAGAACGAAACTTAAAAGTTTTAGTGCCTTTTTTAAGTGACCAAAAACTTGTAGGGTAACTAGGCCCCCCCCCTGCGCTCATTTTTTGGGTAAAGTCACCGGATCAAAATTTTGGGATAGCCATTTTGTTCAACATAGCTGATATTTCTAATAACTATGGCTTTCAGGACGACTTAATCCCCTCAGTTCCCGTGGTAAGGGCTGCAAGCTATGCATTTTGCCCATAGTTTACGTATAGGATTTGTTATTGGTAAGTATACAGACGTTTTCAGGGGGAATTTTTTCTGGTAAGGGTGAGGGGATTGGGCTACGTGGGAGGATATTTCCTTGAGGTAATTTTTAATAGGGGAAGATAATTTCTATAAAGGGGGCGCTTTGTATCCCAGCATTATTTAAAAACAATCAGAAACTGAATTTTTAAAAAAGTTTTTTCAACTCAAAGTAAGGATAACAGTAAAACTTAAAACGAACAGAAATTATTACGTATATAAGGGGGTTCGTTCACTCGTCAATACCTTGCTGTTTACACTAAAGTATTTTTAGTAATTCAAAAAGAGCTATGTATTCTAATTAAACGGCCTTTTTGATTCAGGGGTCATTCTTAAAGAATTGAAACAAAACTTGAACTTTAGCCTAAAGAGCAAAGTGTTGACGAAGGAGTGAACCCCCTCATTTTACTTATAGGAAGGAGTTTGCCCCCTCGTCAGTACCTGGCTCTTTACGCTAGAGTTCGAAATTTGTACTATAATGGCCGATATAAGCAATAATTTTTTTGTGTTATTTTCCGGTCAATCTTAGCATTTAGTTTTACCTTATGCAGCTTCATAACTATGATTTTTATGTAATAATACACCAAAGACATTGTATGTGTTCGGCTTGTGGTTGTGATTAAATAAAAAAAAGGATTGTCCTTCTGAAAGTAAGGAATAACATTAAAACTTAAATTAAACATAGATTATTACGTATATCTTTTAAAAATCTTTTCTTTCATCCATTTCAGTCATCTGAGAATTGCTCAACATGTAACTTTCATTATCATAAAAATAGTTTCGACCTCTTTGGCCGTTTTTCTACCATGCCTTTCAAAATTAGTTCCGCAAATTTTGCTAATTTAAGTTACTTGAGAGAATCTTTCCATGGAGAAATTTTTTGTGGGGGAAAGGAATTTTCCTTTGAAGGGGAGCTCGTATTTTTCAACATTCTTTAAAACACGATCAGCAATTAAAAAACAACTCGTTTTTTCATCGATAAGTAAGAAGCAACATTAAAACTTAAATTTCATTTTTAATTATTCATGTACGGTAAGCCAAATTCAAAACCTGCATTAATTCAAAAACGTTAAAAAATTAAATTAAAATATAAGTTCTTTAACTAAAAATAAGGAGCGACATTAAAACTTAAAATGAACATAAATTATTCCGCATATGAAAGGGGCTGTCTCCTCTTCGACGCCTCGTTCCTTACGCCAAAGTTTTTTTTTATTGTTTTAAAAAATAGAACTGTGAGAAGTAGTCAAACTTTAGCGTAAAGAGTTAGGCGTTGAAGATGGGACACCCCCTTTTTATTAGTACTAGCAAAGAGCCTGGAGGTCAGTCTCCTTTTCTTTACTCGGTAGTGGTAAAAAATCCGACAAAGTCATTATCAACGGTAGATCCAAGAAAAAACATGTTTGACTCGTATGTGGTGCAACTCAGGATAAGAATCTGATCGAGTTCAAACGAAATACATCTGATTTTTAAGGCATTCGTAAACAACAAGCCCTTAGCTGTTGTAACAACAAGCCCTTAGCATTCAAGGCATCTGATCACGAAGCAGCTGTGAGTATTAAACTAAAACAATATGCTGGGACTATCAAACACATCCTACCTGAATTTCTGAATTATCTGTCCTCTTTCATTCATAAGTGTAGTAAGGCAGAAAATGTTGCGACTCGTGGACTTTCAAGGTACTCTTCCATGATCAAGCGGACTCGAATTAAGCAATCGCAAACCCACCAAATATAGGATACGAAGTGCACAGAATTGAGCTTTTTCTGTTTCTTCCCAGAAGAAGTTACAGGTGTCACAAAACTGATGGCCACCTGGCCAAAGACTGTAAGAACACTGTGATTTGTCCTCACTGTGGTCAGCCGGGCATTTGAGGTCACGCGATAATCTGCGCGAAAGCAACCTTAGCTATGTCTCTTGAAAGTCGAACAGGCATAACTGCTATTCACTTCGCTGCCCTGTGTAGCTGACTCTGCAAGAAACGGACAGTAATGGGAGCATTTTAATTGTATCCTTGAACATAAACGGCGGGGTTTTTGTGTCGAAGTTTTCTCTTCTAGAGTCGCTGATAGAGCAATTCGGTACCGTGTGCCTGTGATCGGTTGCCCCTTATAGACTTACCTAACGCTCTGTCTCAGCGTCTTCAGCAACATTTCGCCAGCAGAACTGAGGTTGCCTTAGTGGAAGCCATTCCAGTTCGGGTTCCAGTTGGGTTTAGTTCGCTTCCATACCCTTAAGAGTCTCTGTAATATACTCGAAATACAAAAGATACAATATAATTTGAGATGCAAAATCTGGGAACACTCTGGTTCTAGGAGCATACGATATTATTAATGCTTTTAGTTCCCTTATCCTCTCACAGGTCATGTGGGAATCGCATAGCCGTGGTGTTAGTTTTGATGTAATTTTCTTCTATATGTATAGGTATCTCGAAGTTCGTTTGAAGTTGGGAAACGTACTTTCAAATAGTGAGCTCCCTGTATTCGTCGGAGTAAAGGAAGGAGCCATCATATCACCGATTATCTACAACAGCGCTTCTTTTCCTGCGTAGATTGACCTACCTATTAGTTGCATTTCAAAAGATACCGATACATCAGGCTTTGGTATGCGGAAGTCATATTTGTCATTGTAATTTTTTCTAATTTTTTAGAATTAACCCCCCCCCCAATAGAGTGGATCTGTTCTAATTATGTAAATCACGTATCTAAGACTTTTTCTTATTTCCCCCCAAGTTTCATCCCGATCCCTCCAATCTAAGCGTTTTCTATGATTTTAGGCTCACCTCAGAAATTAGAACAGAAATTACTTCGTATATGAAAGGAGATGCTTCCTCATCAACGCCCCGCTCTTTACGCTAAAGTTTGACTCTTTCTCTTAACTCTACTTTTTAAAACAGTAAAAAACTTTTAGCGTAAAGAGCGGGGCGTTGATGAGGAAGCATCTCCTTTCATATACGAAGTAATTTCTGTAATTGTTTTTTTGTGAAAAAAACTTGTTTTTTTTATTTAATTTCTGAACGTTTTTGAATCAATGCATGTTTTGATTTTGGCTCTCCGCAGATGAATAATTAAAACGAAATTTGCATATTTTTTTTTTTGCTAAATGGCTTTCTCATAGTTTTGGTCGAATGATTTTGAGAAAAAAAGGAGCGGGGGAGGAGGCCTAGTTGCCCTTCGATTTTTGGTTACTAAAAAGGCAACTAGAACTTTTAATTTTTTATGAGTGTTTTTATTAGTATAAGATATACGTAACTTACAAATTAGCTTACATAGTGAACTTCCGTATTCTCATGTTTTTATTACGTATATAAAGGGGCTCACCCCCTCGTCAGAACCTTGCTCTTTACACTAAAGCTTAAATTTTGTTCCAATTTCTTAAGAATGATCCCTGAATCACAAAAGTCGTAAAATAAATAGTTGAAATTACTAAAAATACTTTAGTTTTAAAAAGAGCGAGGTATTAGGAGGAGGAGAGCCCATCATATGCGCAATAATTTCTGTTCGTTTTAAATTTTAATGCTTCTCCTTACTTTCAGTTGAAAAAATTTTTTCATATTTATTTTTTCATTTTATTTTTTCTAAATAATGCTAGATAATCCTGCGCTCTCTTCATGAAAATCTTCTTTCCCTATGACAAATTCCTCCAAGGAAAGTTCCCCCATTATATTCCCCTCTTCTCAACTCCTCTCCCAACCTAAAAATCCCCCTGAAAACGTATGTACACTTCAAAATAGCCATTACTATATCATGAAAAGAGAAATCACCAATGCAACAGCACAAACACATAAAAAAAAAGAAAAGAAAAAAAAAAAAAAAAAAAAAAAAAAAAAAGAGAGACAGAAGGAGAAAAGGAAGACTGTTTTCCTAAATTAGTGATTACTATAGACCAGCACTTGAATGAGGCCTTAACCCTACTCATCCATACAATCACACATATACATATATATATATATATATATATATATATATATATATATATATATATATATATATATATATATATATATATATATATATATATATATATATCTATCAGTATATATATATATATATACATATATATATATATATATATATATATATATATATATATATATATATATATATATATATATATATATATATATATATCAGCAGATAGCTCTTTTTATGCCAGTAGATATCTCTCTGATATTCATCAGTATATATCAGTAGATATCTTTTTTTATACCAGTAGATTTCTCTTTTTATATCAGAGGATACCTCTCAGAAATCTATCAGTAGATATATCTTTTTATATCGGTATATATCTCTCAGATATCTATCACTAGATATCTCTTTTTATATCAGTAAAAAACTCCGATATCTATAATAAGATATCAGTAGATATCTCTTTTTATATCAGTGGATATCTATCAAATATCTTTCAGTAGATATCTCTTTTTGTGTCAGTAGATATCTATCAGATATCTGTCAGTAGATATCTCTTTTACAAAAGTATATATCTTTTATATCTATTACTAGATAATAGTAGATATTTCTTTTAAAACAGCAGATATCTCTCAGATATATATCAAGAGATATCTCTTTTTATGTCAGTAGATATCTCGCAGCTATCTATCAGTAGATATCTCTTTTTATAACAGTAGATATCTCTTAAATCAATTACTAGATATCAATAGATATCTCTTTTTATAACAGTAGATATCTCTTTATATCAGTAGATATCTCTCAGATGTCTAACAGTAGTTATCAGTAGATATCTCTTTTTTTATATCCATATTCAAGAAAATGAATTACGATTGTTTTCACTGTAAACTCACTACTTTACGCCTTTTTATTTCTGCTAGACGAAGATTCTAGGATTCGTGATTTTCGTATGTCCATCATTTGGCTGTATGCCAAAACTTAAGTTCCTGACAGAAGTTCAATTAGACTCACGGATAAACCTACCTAATGACGCTCTGATGAGTCCAATGGCGCAATTAAGAACTTTTTCTTCTGCTGGACACTGGACCTAGCACAGACCCAGGAATTGCGAATCCTAGAATCTCCACCTATCAGAAAACGGAGTAATAAAGAGGAAAAGAAAACGTGCTTCAAGAAACTTCATCCATTTTTCCCGCCCTAAGTATGAGGAAATGCTAGTTTACGATTTTCTGGAAAGCATGACAAATGCGAATACGAGGTACTGGACAGTTGAATTTTTCATACCTTTTTTTTTTTTTTTTATAGAGAATTGATTCTAATGCTAACCCATCGAACAATTTTTTTGCCAAATCAAACCATATGTATTTTTCTTTTGTTTAGCCCTATTATCTGGGTTTTCCACTCATTTTGATTGAATTATTTCTACCTAAATTCGTTCATTAACCTACCCACTGATCTTTCCCCAATTGCGTTATTTCGTTCAATTTTGTGGATTGATCTATAAATAATTTTTTGGATAAAACATTCCACATATATATACATACACACATCCATGTATGTGTATATACACACATACATACATATACATATATATATATATATATATATATATATATATATATATATATATATATATATATATATATATATATATATATATATATATATATATATATATATATATATATATATATATATATATATATATATATATATATATACTAGCTGTTGGGGTGGCGCTTCGCGCCACCCCAACACCTAGTTGGTGGGGCGCTTCGCACCCCCCCAAGCCCCCCCGCGCGCGTAAGTCGTTACGCGCCATATTAGTTACGCGCCATTGTAGTTGTGTCCCTGTGTCCCACCTGTGAATATAGATAGATTTATATATGTGTTTCAAACTACGTAAAAATTGCGAATATACAACATTCTTGGCTTTCCCATTGTCTGTCCATATACAAAGCCGTATGTACTAATAATGACGTCATATGCAAACGCTCTTTTTACAAACAAACAAACATGCATACACACAACTCGTTTTTATATAGATAGATAGATAGATAGATACAATACAAATTAACTACGTAAAACTTGTGAATACAACAGTCTTCGCTGTCCCATTGTCTGTGCGTATAAATAGATTGTCAGGTTTACCGACCCTCAAAGATGCAACATACAATTTTACATTGGTAAAGCAATCTGTATTAAGATCTATACCGCATTTTTCTAGTGATTGCCCTTGAGCTTTGTTGATGGTGGTTGTGAATGCTAATCGAATTGGGAATTGCAATCTTTTAAATTGAAAAAGCAGATCCGTTGGAATCATGGGAATGCGAGGAATAAGAACAGCCTCACCCTCATAAGGCCCTGTCAAGATTGTGGCCTCTATTAGGTTTTCCATTGTTTTTTTTACGGCAAGTCGCGTGCCATTGCAAAGCTTTGGTGGGTTGATATTTCTTAAAAGTATTATTGGTACGCCTATTTTTAGTTGTAGCACGTGTGGTGGAAACCCTCAAGGATCTATGGAATTTAAAAATTCAGATGGATAATTAACCGCTTCATTTGGTTCCAAAATACAAATTAACTGCGTAAAACTTGCGAATATACAACATTCTTCGCTGTCCGATTGTCGCTGCATATAAATAGATTGTCAGGTTTACCGACCCTCGAACATGCAACGTACAATTGTCCATGGGAAAAACAATCAGTATTAAGATCTATACCACATTTTTCTAATGATTGACCTTGAGCTTTGTTAATGGTGATTGCAAATGCTAATCGAATTGGGAATTGCAATCTTTTAAATTGAAAAGGCAGATCCGTTGGAATCATGGGAATGCGAGGAATAAGAACAGCCTCACCCTCAAAAGGCCCTGTCAAGATTGTGGCCTCTATTAGGTTTTCCATTGTTTTTTTTACGGCAAGTCGAGTGCCATTGCAAAGCTTTGGTGGGTTTATATTTCTTAAAAGTATTATTGGTACGCCTATTTTTAGTTGTAGCACGTGTGGTGGAAACCCTGAAAGATCTATGGAATTTAAAAATTCAGATGGATAATTAACCGCTTCATTTGGTTCCAAAACTGTGTCGACTGACTTGTAAAGGACTGCCTGGTCTCGAATCTTGGTCAAAACAATATTGTTGATTTCGTGGACGTCTATATTTTTGGGTGCGAGAATCGCTCTTTCACTTAGCCATTTATCATTTTTATAATTTTTTAGAATATTCGGAAATACTTTTTCAATCAATTCATTTTTGGACGTCACTAAATTACAGAAATCAGCAGGTAGTTGTATACGTCCTGAAATTGAGTCTACTGGGAGCTTTCCGTTTCCCATTGCCAGCAATTGATCTGAAAATGTTTGACAAGAGTCATCGTTTTGCAATCGGACACGCATATTTGTAGTTAATTTTAATGTTTTTACGTGTGCCCATAAATTAGAATTTTTCAGGCAAGCATTCATTTCGTCTGCAGGAGTTGATCTAGGTATTATAGGTAATGTTTGCCTGAAATCTCCCGCAAGCAATATTAAGGTGCTGCCAAAGGGTTTCGACTTCCCTCGCAAATCTTTCAAGCATTGATCCAGAGCCTCGAGCGATTTTTTGTGTGCCATTGTGCACTCATCCCAAATAATAAGTTTGCATTGCTGCAATACTTTACCCATCCCAGATGATTTGGAAATATTGCACGTGGGAGTTTCTGTAGAATGCAAGTTCAGAGGCAATTTCAAAGCGGAATGAGCAGTTCTTCCACCAGGCAGCAATGTTGCGGCTATTCCGGACGACGCAATTGCCAACGCTATATCATTTTTTGATCGAATTGATGCCAGAATCAGTTTTATCACAAACGTTTTACCAGTACCTCCTGGCGCATCCAAAAAGAAAATTTCTCCAACGTTGTTATCGACACAATGCATTATCGTATCATAAATGTCTTTTTGTTCCGACGTTAACTTGGAAATGTTATTTTGTACATACGACAATAGATCACTCGTACTGTAACTTTGTTCACGATCCAATTCTACACATGTCGAAACAGCAGCGATACGGTTAGGTGAAGGCATTCCCAAATTCTGAAGAGGTTTGTTTGCCATACTTACGCACAAATCTTCTATAACAACTAAAGTGTAGTTATAAATTTCTGATGTAAAATCAAAAGTCATATCTGACGTCTCTAACTGTTTTCGATGGAGTATATCTTCGGACATTTTTGACTTATATTTTTCCCATAACTCTGTAGGAGCTGATGGAGAGCAAGTTGTTAAAATGATGCCAAACAATGCACGAATTTGACTTGGGGTTGACGTTTCGCACGCGTCATTGATGCAGTTATCCCAGTGTTGGTCATTCTCCAATAAATTCAGAACTTGGCATGCACTACGGTAAGTGTCATGTATAGTACCATTTACAGTCCTCAAATACTCAAAGGATGTCGGACCGGGTACATTCACCAAAAGCAGGCGTAGAAAGAAGCATTCATGTTGATTGGGGTGAACGGTGTAGAGTCTTCCTATCGTGGTATCTTTGAAGATGGTAGGTTGGCCGTCGACTGACTTACCCTGTTTTTGACGTTCAAATACTTTATTTTTAGTATTCCACGTGTAATACGAAGGCACTTCAGTATACAGCAGTTTTTTTGCAAAAGAATCATTTTTGCAAAGCGAAAAAAAGCTGTTAATGTTGTATCTGGTGGATTCTGGACTCTTTGTTGCACGTTGGTTTCCGTGAAATAAACACGTTGACCATTCTGTAAATGTACCGCTAAGTGAACAACAGCTGGACTACGTTCATGTATCGGAAATGAAAGAATTCGCCAAACAGCTTCATTACTGCTTATGTATCTTCCAGCCTGATATTCTACGATTTCATCGAAATCTTTGATTTCGGGCTGCAAGCCAAAAACTGCCATGTCACTGCCTTTGTTGACGTATTTACATATGTATTTGATTGCCTTTACGGAGTTACAGTATTCAACGTTTATGTGTGCATTAAATGTTTTTGATAATAATGGGGAATATGGAACAACCCACTGGTTATCTACTTCGATGGTGGTACCGTTACGCTTCTTTATTATTGCTGTTTTACCGCCATCTTCAGTAGATCTTCTTCTATATTGTGGGTAACCATCATTGCCAGTAATTGTTTTGGGTACTAAAAGTCGAGGATATTGCTTTGTGCACCTTCCTTTGGCCATGCATGGTGAATTTTCGTTCAGTGCACCGCAAGGTCCATGTATCATATTTTTTACAATAATATCATGTAACCCCTTATCGACATTTTTATCAGGTATTTCAGCGGAAATCACATCATCAATTTCGTTCGAAGCCATTTTATGTAGCCAGATTAGTATATGTGCGTGTGGCAAACCTCGTTTTTGCCATTCCACTGAGTACATCCAGCATCGCACTGACCCAAACACTTCATGTTTTACAAGGTAGTTTATCAGTGATTTCAACTTTTGCCGGAAGACACGTGCCGTAATGTCATGCCTATGAACCGCCGATTGTCCTTGAAGTAAAAGCTGCAGTATCTCGTCCCAAGATTGATTACATGTAAATGTAATAAATAAATCTGGACGACCATAGAGACGAACATACGCAATAGCATCTTGAGCATATTCATGCATATGACGGGGACTGCCAGCATATGACGAAGGTAAAATTGTTAATCTTCCAACGTTTGTGGTATTACCGTCATTTATAACTGTATCTCGCAAATGAATGTATTGTTCAGAGCGGAGCTTGGTCTGATTCAGGCGGATATATAGCAAACGTTCTGATTCAATTTTAGCATACATATCCACGACGAATTGGTGAAACAATTCACGGCATTTTAAAATATACTTTTCTTCATCCTGCCGAATCATTAGTCTATAGGAATAATAATGCATTGCACTGCATTTCTTATTCATTTCTTTGTTAGTGGCTGGATTCATCAATTTAATATTAAAGTAATAGCCGTCGGCTCCATCCCAAAAAATGATAGGATATTGTAGGGCATCGTAGCATCGATGAGTTTCAGCAATTCTTAACAACTGAGCGTTTCGCTTATGAAGAATAATATCTCGAGGTAAAAACTGATCACCGACCATAACGATTGCCACTTCGTCGATAGTCGGAGCATTGTATCTACGCACATGTTGGCCAGGAGGCGTTTTGTCAGCGGAAATAACAATTTTATGCGTATCAGTAGGCATCAAATCGATGGCTGTTTTGAACAGACGCACTAAATTATTATTTTCGTGGAAAAGATGTTGCAATTGGGAAACGATTGTCCTTTCAACTTTGGGAGAAATTTCGCAACGTGCATTCAATTCAGAATTTCTATCACTGATGAAGTACAATTGTAAAAATTTATGATTCTCGCCTGAGAATGGTAGAAGGGACCCTGCTTTATGATAAATTTGCCCTTTTACTTTGAAAGTAGACATAAATTGATCTGGATTTTCGATTTGGGCTCCAAACGACGTCATTTGGAAACATGAGTTGTATTTTCTGATTTTTGACAAAAAACGCTTAGATTCTGACGTAGTTCCAGTAAGGAAAGTCTTCAATGGCTCTGGTGGTGCAGCCAATAGAGGAAGTTTAACTTTTCCTGAGGCGCAACACATTCCCATTGTTTCACCATTGAATTTCAAGGCCTTGCAATAGGGACAAATTTTAGACATTGTCCCGATTTGAGCACATCTACTCAAGCTATAATCATCGACTGGGTTGTACCTGAATGCCAGGCGATAACTTTCAGGTTGCTCTGATTCCTCGGCACACTTTCTTTTCTTACTTTCTCTATCAGCAGCAAGCCTGCTTCCGCGTTGCTCTGGTAGTTCCTCGGCACGCTTTCTGTTCTTTCTTTCTCTATCAGCCTCAAGCCTGTTTCCTTGCTGTTCTTTTGATTCCTCGGCACGCTTTCTGTTCTTTCTTTCTCTATCAGCCTCAAGCCTGTTTCCCTGCTGTTCTTTTGATTCCTCGGCACGCCTTCTTTTTTCACTTTCTCTTTTAGCAGCAAGTCTGCTTTCGCGTTGCTCTGGTAGTTCCTCGGCACGCTTTCTTTTCTGACTTTCTCTATCAGCAGCAAGTTTTTTGGCATAGACTCTTTGAGCATCTTCAGTCATTGTAAACTTAAACATTAATAGATTTCTACGTGAACATATGTCTTATATATCTTGAATGACGTCACCGTCAAAGCAAAAATGACGACAACTAATTTCATGACGTCAGCCGACACAGAAACATGACGTCACCTGACAACTAATTTCATGACGTCAGCCGACACAGAAACATGACGTCACCTGTTCCACAGACAGACAGACAGACAACTTATTTTTATATATATAGATAGATACATATACATACATATACATATACACATATATATATATATATATATATATATATACTAGCTGTTGGGGTGGCGCTTCGCGCCACCCCAACACCTAGGTGGTGGGGCGCTTTGCGCCCCCCCAAGCCCCCCCGCGCACGTAAATCGTTACGTGCATTATTAGTTACGTGCCATTGTAGTTGTGTCCCTGTGTCCCACCTGTGAATATAGATAGATTTATATATGTGTTTCAAACTACGTAAAACTTGCGAATATACAACATTCTTGGCTTTCCCATTGTCTGTGCATATACAAAGCCTTATGTACTAATAATGACGTCATATGCAAACGCTCTTTTTACAAACAAACAAACATGCATACACACAACTCGTTTTTATATAGATAGATAGATAGATAGATACAATACAAATTAACTGCGTAAAACTTGCGAATATACAACATTCTTCGCTGTCAAATTGTTGCTACATATAAATAGATTGTCAAGTTTACCGACCCTCGAACATGCAACGTACAATTGTCCATGGGAAAAACAATCAGTATTAAGATCTATACCACATTTTTCTAATGATTGACCTTGAGCTTTGTTAATGGTGATTGCAAATGCTAATCGAATTGGAATTGCAATCTTTTAAATTGAAAAGGCAGATCCGTTGGAATCATGGGAATGCGAGGAATAAGAACAGCCTCACCCTCAAAAGGCCCTGTCAAGATTGTGGCCTCTATTAGGTTTTCCATTGTTTTTTTTTACGGCAAGTAAAATTGGTACGCCTATTTTTAGTTGTAGCACGTGTGGTGGAAACCCTGAAAGATCTATGGAATTTAAAAATTCAGATGGATAATTAACCGCTTCATTTGGTTCCAAAACTGTGTCGACTGACTTGTAAAGGACTGCCTGGTCTCGAATCTTGGTCAAAACAATATTGTTGATTTCGTGGACGTCTATATTTTTGGGTGCGAGAATCGCTCTTTCACTTAGCCATTTATTATTTTTATAATTTTTTAGAATATTCGGAAATACTTTTTCAATCAATTCATTTTTGGACGTCACTAAATTACAGAAATCAGCAGGTAGTTGTATACGTCCTGAAATTAAGTCTACTGGGAGCTTTCCGTTTCCAATTGCCAGCAATTGATCTGAAAATGTTTTACCAGAGTCATCGTTTTGCAATCGGACACGCATATTTGTAGTTAATTTTAATATTTTTACGTGTGCCCATAAATTAGAATTTTTCAGGCAAGCATTCATTTCGTCTGTAGGAGTTGATCTAGGTATTATAGGTAATGTTTGCCTGAAATCTCCCGCAAGCAATATTAATGTGCTGCCAAAGGGTTTCGACTTGCCTCTCAAATCTTTCAAGCATTGATCCAGAGCCTCGAGCGATTTTTTGTGTGCCATTGTGCACTCATCCCAAATAATAAGTTTGCATTGCTGCAATACTTTACCCATCCCAGATGATTTGGAAATATTGCACGTGGGAGTTTCTGTAGAATGCAAATTCAGAGGCAATTTCAAAGCGGAATGAGCAGTTCTTCCACCAGGCAGTAATGTTGCGGCTATTCCGGACGACGCAATTGCCAACGCTATATCATTTTTTGATCAAATTGATGCCAGAATCAGTTTTATCACAAACGTTTTACCAGTACCTCCTGGCGCATCCAAAAAGAAAATTTCTCCAACGTTGTTATCGACACAATGCATTATCGTATCATAAATGTCTTTTTGTTCCGACGTTAACTTGGAAATGTTATTTTGTACATACGACAATAGATCACTCGTACTGTAACTTTGTTCACGATCCAATTCTACACATGTCGAAACAGCAGCGATACGGTTAGGTGAAGGCATTCCCAAATCCTGAAGAGGTTTGTTTGCCATACTTACGCACAAATCTTCTATAATAACTAATGTGTAGTTATAAATTTCTGATGTAAAATCAAAATTCATATCTGACGTCTCTAACTGTTTTCGATGGAGTATATCTTCGGACATTTTTCACTTATATTTTTCCCATAACTCTGTAGGAGCTGATGGAGAGCAAGTTGTTAAAATGATGCCAAACAATGCACGAATTTGACTTGGGGTTGACGTTTCGCACGCGTCATTGATGCAGTTATCCCAGTGTTGGTCATTCTCCAATAAATTCAGAGCTTGGCATGCACTACGGTAAGTGTCATGTATAGTACCGTTTACAGTTCTCAAATACTCAAAGGATGTCGGACCGGGTACATTCACAAAAAGCAGGCGTAGAAAGAAGCATTCATGTTGATTGGGGTGAACGGTGTAGAGTCTTCCTATCGTGGTATCTTTGAAGATGGTAGGTTGGCCGTCGACTGAATTACCCTGTTTTCGACGTTCAAATACTTTATTTTTAGTATTCCACGTGTAATACGAAGGCACTTCAGTATACAGCAGTTTTTTTGCAAAAGAATTATTTTTGCAAAGCGAAAAAAAAGCCGTTAATGTTGTATCCGGTGGATTCAGGGCTCTTTGTTGCACGTTGGTTTCCGTGAAATAAACACTTTGACCATTCTGTAAATGTACCGCTAAGTGAACAACAGCTGGACTACGTTCATGTATCGGAAATGAAAGAATTCGCCAAACAGCTTCATTACTGCTTATGTATCTTCCAGCCTGATATTCTACGATTTCATCGAAATCTTTGATTTCGGGCTGCAAGCCAAAAACTGCCATGTCACTGCCTTTGTTGACGTATTTACATATGTATTTGATTGCCTTTACGGAGTTACAGTATTCAACGTTTATGTGTGCATTAAATGTTTTTGATAATAATGGGGAATATGGAACAACCCACTGGTTATCTACTTCGATGGTGGTACCGTTACGCTTCTTTATTATTGCTGTTTTACCGCCATCTTCAGTAGATCTTCTTCTATATTGTGGGTAACCATCATTGCCAGTAATTGTCTTTGATACTAAAAGTCGAGGATATTGCTTTGTGCACCTTCCTTTGGCCATGCATGGTGAATTTTCGTTCAGTGCACCGCAAGGTCCATGTATCATATTTTTTTACAATAATATCATGTAACCCCTTATCGACATTTTTATCAGGTATTTCAGCGGAAATCACATCATCAATTTCGTTCGAAGTAATTTTTTTATGTAGCCAGATTAGTATATGTGCGTGTGGCAAACCTCATTTTTGCCATTCCACTGAGTACATCCAGCATCGCACTGACCCAAACACTTCAAGTTTTACTATGTAAATTATCAGTGATTTCAACTTTTGCCGGAAGACACGGGCCGTAATGTCATGCCTATGAACCGCCGATTGGCCTTGAAGTAAAAGCTGCAGTATCTCGTCCCAAGATTGATTACATGTACATGTAATAAATAAATCTGGACGACCATAGAGACGAACATACGCAATAGCATCTTAAGCATATTCATGCATATGACGGGGACTGCCAGCATATGACGAAGGTAAAATTGTTAATCTTCCAATGTTTCTGGTATTACCGTCATTTATAACTGCATCTCGCAAATGAATGTATTGTTCAGAGTGGAGCTTGGTCTGATTCAGGCGGATATATAACAAACGTTCTGATTCAATTTTAGCATACATATCAACGACAAATTGCTGAAACAATTCACGGCATTTTAAAATATAATTTTCTTCATCCTGCCGAATCATTAGTCTATAGGAATAATAATGCATTGCACTGCATTTCTTATTCATTTCTTTGTTAGTGGCTGGATTCATCAATTTAATATTAAATTGATAGCCGTCGGCTCCATCCCAAAAAATGATAGGATATTGTAGGGCATCGTAGCATCGATGAGTTTCAGCAATTCTTAACAACTGAGCGTTTCGCTTATGAAGAATAATTTCTCGAGGTAAAAACTGATCACCAACCATAACGATTGCCACTTCGTCGATAGTTGGAGCATTGTATCTACGCACATGTTGGCCAGGAGGCGTTTTGTCAGCGGAAATAACAATTTTATGCGTATCAGTAGGCATCAAATCGATGGCTGTTTTTAAAGAGACACACTAAATTATTATTTTCGTGGAAAAGATGTTGCAATTGGGAAACGATTGTCCTTTCAACCTTGGGAGAAATTTCGCAACTTGCATTCAATTCAGAATTTCTATCACTGATGAAGTAAAATTGTAAAAATTTATGATCAAACGCTTAGATTCTGACGTAGTTCCAGTAAGGAAAGTCTTCAATGGCTCTGGTGGTGCAGCCAATAGAGGAAGTTTAACTTTTCCTGAGGCACAACACATTCCCATTGTTTCACCATTGAATTTCAAGGCCTTGCAATAGGGACAAATTTTAGACATTGTCCCGATTTGAACACATCTACTCAAGCTGGGCTGTACCTGAATGCCAGGCGATAACTTTCAGGTTGCTCTGATTCCTCGGCACGCTTTCTTTTCTTACTTTCTCTATCAACAGCAAGCCTAATTTCTTGTTGTTCTTGTGATTCCTCGGCACGCTTTCTTTTCTTACTTTCTCTATCAGCAGCAAGCCTGATTTCTTGCTGTTCTTGTGATTCCTCGGCACGCCTTCTTTTTTCACTTTCTCTTTTAGCAGCAAGTCTACTTTCGCGTTGCTCTGGTAGTTCCTCGGCACGCTTTCTTTTCTGACTTTCTCTATCAGCAGCAAGTTTTTTGGCATAGACTCTTTGAGCATCTTCATCGGCTTTTGCCATTGTAAGTTCATCAGTCATTGTAAACTTAAACATTAATAGATTTCTACGTGAACATATATGTCTTAAATATCTTTAATGACGTCACCGTCATAGCAAAAATGACGACAACTTTAATGACGTCACCGTCATAGCAAAAATGACGACAACTAACTTCATGACGTCAGTCGACACAGAAACATGACGTCACCTGATCCACAGACAGACAACTTATTTTTATATATATAAGATACTAGCTGTTGGGGTGGCGCTTCGCGCCACCCCAACACCTAGTTGGTGGGGGCGCTTCGCGCCCCCCCAAGCCCCCCCCGCGCGCGTAAGTCGTTACGCGCCATATTAGTTACGCGCCATTGTAGTTATGTCCCTGTGTCCCACCTGTGAATATAGATAGATTTATATATGTGTTTCAAACTACGTAAAAATTGCGAATATACAACAGTTTTGGCTTTCCCACTACTGGGAGCTTTCCGTTTCCAATTGCCAGCAATTGATCTGAAAATGTTTGACCAGAGTCATCGTTTTGCAATCGGACACGCATATTTGTAGTTAATTTTAATATTTTTACGTGTGCCCATAAATTAGAATTTTTCAGGCAAGCATTCATTTCGTCTGCAGGAGTTAAACTACGTAAAAATTGCGAATATACAACATTCTTGGCTTTCCCATTGTCTGTGCATATACAAAGCCGTATGTACTAATAATGACGTCATATTCAAACGCTCTTTTTAAAAACAAACAAACATGCATACACACAACTCGTTTTTATATAGATAGATAGATAGATAGATACAATACAAATTAACTGCGTAAAACTTGCGAATATACAACATTCTTCGCTGTCCAATTGTCGCTGCATATAAATAGATTGTCAGGTTTATCGACCCTCGAACATGCAACGTACAATTGTCCATGGGAAAAACGATCAGTATTAAGATCTATACCACATTTTTCTAATGATTAACCTTGAGCTTTGTTAATGGTGATTGCAAATGCTAATCGAATTGGGAATTGCAATCTTTTAAATTGAAAAGGCAGATCCGTTGGAATCATGGGAATGCCAGGAATAAGAACAGCCTCACCCTCAAAAGGCCCTGTCAAGATTGTGGCCTCTATTAGGTTTTCCATTGTTTTTTTTTTTACGGCAAGTCGCGTGCCATTGCAAAGCTTTGGTGGGTTGATATTTCTTAAAAGTATTATTGGTACGCCTATTTTTAGTTGTAGCACATGTGGTGGAAACCCTGAAAGATCTATGGAATTTAAAAATTCAGATGGATAATTAACCGCTTCATTTGGTTCCAAAACTGTGTCGACTGACTTGTAAAGGACTGCATGGTCTCGAATCTTGGTCAAAACAATATTGTTGATTTCGTGGACATCTATATTTTTGGGTGCGAGAATCGCTCTTTCACTAAGCCATTTATTATTTTTATAATTTTTTAGAATATTCTGAAATACTTTTTCAATCAATTCATTTTTGGACGTCACTAAATTACAGAAATCAGCAGGTAGTTGTATACGTCCTGAAATTGAGTCTATCGTATCATAAATGTCTTTTTGTTCCGACGTTAACTTGGAAATGTTATTTTGTACATACGACAATAGATCACTCGTACTGTAACTTTGTTCACGATCCAATTCAACACATGTCGAAACAGCAGCGATACGGTTAGGTGAAGGCATTCCCAAATCCTGAAGAGGTTTGTTTGCCATACGTACGCACAAATCTTCTATAATAACTAAAGTGTAGTTATAAATTTCTGATGTAAAATCAAAAGTCATATCTGACGTCTCTAACTGTTTTCGATGGAGTATATCTTTGGACATTTTTCACTTATATTTTTCCCATAACTCTGTAGGAGCTGATGGAGAGCAAGTTGTTAAAATGATGCCAACAACGCACGAATTTGACTTGGGGTTGACGTTTCGCACGCGTCATTGATGCAGTTATCCCAGTGTTGGTCATTCTCCAATAAATTCAGAGCTTGGCATGCACTAGGGTAAGTGTCATGTATAGTACCGTTTACAGTTCTCAAATACACAAAGAATGTCGGACCGGATACATTCACCAAAAGCAGGCGTAGAAAGAAGCATTCATGTTGATTGGGGTGAACGGTGTAGAGTCTTCCTATCGTGGTATCTTTGAAGATGGTAGGTTGGCCGTCGACTGACTTACCCTGTTTTCGACGTTCAAATACTTTATTTTTAGTATTCCACGTGTAATACGAAGGCACTTCAGTATACAGCAGTTTTTTTGCAAAAGAATCATTTTTGCATAGCGAAAAAAAAGCTGTTAATTTTGTATCCGGTGGATTCAGGGCTCTTTGTTGCACGTTGGTTTCCGAGAAATAAACACGTTGACCATTCTCTAAATGTACCGCTAAGTGAACAACAGCTGGACTACGTTCATGTATCGGAAATGAAAGAATTCGCCAAAGAGCTTCATTACTGCTTATGTATCTTCCAGCCTGATATTGTACGATTTTGTCGAATCTTTGATTTCGGGCTGCAAGCCAAAAACTGCCATGTCACTGCCTTTGTTGATGTATTTACATATTTATTTGATTGCCTTTACGGAGTTACAGTACTCAACGTTTATGTGTGCATTAAATGTTTTTGATAATAATGGGGAATATGGAACAACCCTCTGGTTATCTACTTCGATGGTGGTACCGCTGCCATTGTAGGTTCTTCAGTCATTTTACGATTAGAAATTTCTCTTTCAACGGTCTTCTTACCATTAAAAAATTGTCTTTGAACGATATTCTTAAATACCTGTGTTCTGGTCGTCATTTATATTCCCTGTGTCCCGGTCGTCATTTGTGTCCCGGTATCCTAGTCTGTAAAGACAACGTGCATTCAATTCAGGATTTCTATCACTGATGAAGTACAATTGTAAGAATTTATGATTCTCGCCTGAGAATGGTAGAAGGGACCCTGCTCTATGATAAATTTGCCCTTTTACTTTGAAAGTAGACATAAATTGATCATGATTTTCGATTTGGGCTCCAAACGACGTCATTTGGAAACATGAGTTGTATTTTCTGATTTTGACAAAAAACGCTTAGATTCTGACGTAGTTCCAGTAAGGAAAGTCTTCAATGGCTCTGGTGGTGCAGCCAATAGAGGAAGTTTAACTTTTCCTGAGGCGCAACACATTCCCATTGTTTCACCATTGAATTTCAAGGCCTTGCAATAGGGACAAATTTTAGACATTGTCCCGATTTGAACACATCTACTCAAGCTATAATCATCGACTGGGTTGTACCTGAATGCCAGGCGATAACTTTCAGGTTGCTCTGATTCCTCGGCACGCTTTCTTTTCTTACTTTCTCTATCAGCAGCAAGCCTGATTTCTTGCTGTTCTTGTGATTCCTCGGCACGCTTTCTTTTCTTACTTTCTCTATCAGCAGCAAGCCTGATTTCTTGCTGTTCTTGTAATTCCTCGGCACGCCTTCTTTTTTCACTTTCTCTTTTAGCAGCAAGTCTGCTTCCACGTTGCTCTGGTAGTTCCTCGGCACGCTTTCTGTTCTTTCTTTCTTTATCAGCCTCAAGCCTTTTTCCTTGCTGTTCTTTTGATTCCTCGGCACGCTTTCTGTTCTTTCTTTCTCTATCAGCCTCAAGCCTGTTTCCTTGCTGTTCTTTTGATTCCTCGGCACGCCTTCTTTTTCACTTTCTCTTTTAGCAGCAAGTCTGCTTTCGCGTTGCTCTGGTAGTTCCTCGGCACGCTTTCTTTTCTGACTTTCTCTATCAGCAGCAAGTTTTTTGGCATAGACTCTTTGAGCATCTTCATTGGCTTTTGCCATGGTAAGTTCATCAGTCATTGTAAACTTAAACATTAATAGATTTCTACGTGAACATATGTCTTAAATATCTTGAATGACGTCACCGTCAAAGCAAAAATGACGACAACTAATTTCATGACGTCAGTCAACACAGAAACATGACGTCACCTGATCCACAGACAGACACACAGACAGACAACTTATTTTTATATATATAGAAGATATATATATATATATATATATTATATATCTATATATATAAAAATAAGTTGTCTGTCTGTCTGTGACGTCACCCTGAAAAAACTGGATCAGGTGACGTCAAAACTGAAAAAACTAAAAAAAGGCAAAAACTACAAAAAAACTAAAAACTAATAAAAAAAGTAAAAAAGCTAAAAAACTAAAAAAACTAAAAAAACTAAAAAAACTAAAAAAAGGTAAAAAACTAAAAAAATAAAAAATAAAAAAAAAATAAAAAAAAGGAAAAACTGAAAAATAAGCTAACATAAAGGTAAAAACCAATAAAAAACTAAAAAGAAAAAAAGGAAAAAACTAAAAAAAATTTTCATCTAAAAAACTAAAAAAAACTAAAAAAGGTAAAAACTAAAAGAACTAAAAAAGAAAAAAATAAATGACGACACTCAAAGAGAAAGCGACCAGGACAAAAGGAATGTTCGATTAGCAATCAACAAAGCACCGGGACACAGGGAGTATAAATGACGACCAGGACATAAGTAAAAAAAAAAATTAACAAAACTAAAAAGAAGGTAA
>NC_088874.1:19265597-19275597 GCF_032884065.1 Artemia franciscana
AATCGTGAAATAGTAGCTGAAATAAAGTTATATTAGTTCTGTGAGCTGTTAAAGACAGAAAGAGCTACAAGCAGGATTGAGATATGAAAAACAAGAAAAATAATGAAATTAAATAGTAAAAAAAAATGAGGATAGTGCCAGCCAGTGGACAGAAAAGAAGCAAAAATGACAAAAGCAGATATTTCGCCAGGGACTTCCACCCAGCCGTCTTAAGTGCTCAAAAATAAAAATAAAGAGGGAAAACTAACCTTCTAAAGTAACTCTTAACATAGCACGAGAAATACTGAATCAAACAAACAAAGCCATAATAAATGGAAGACTATTCGCCAATTAGATTTGGCTAGAATTCTCTGCATAGAGATTGACTTAGCTTGTCTACTGACCTAATTCTCCCTAAAAGCGCGGTCAGATGATCTCAATTTAAATTGAAGAAAAATTTTATTTAAATCCTTTAAATTTAAAGTTATTATAAGTTGGGTTTAGAGGAATATCCCCAATATCTCTATCTAATGCAAGATCTCTATTTACGAATTTTTTAATTTTAATTGCCTTCCTAAAAGAGTGCCATTTATTTCAGATATTAAAGTTGCCTAATCATATCGAACTAAATAATCTGGATTTTCAATGATGTGGAGGGCCAAAGTCAAATTAATATCCTCCTTTATTTTTATTCTCACATCTCAGAGATGTCTTGTGTTCATGCCGTCGGTCCCTGGGAGCCGATGATTACCCTCCTCTCAAGAAACTGTCCCCCGTGGAGAATTCCCCCACTACCGCGGGAATTCCCCAATTTTACTCCCCGGATAATTTCGGTTCTTCATTAGAAGAGATATCGAAATTTCTACTCTCCTGTTAAGACACAGGCAATCGTATAGCATTGCCTATAATAAAGACCCATAAGGGTTCAAAATATTAATATTTGTTTATTTTTTTTTCCCAGAGGCTTCTCATGTGGAAAGGGTGGTCGAAAAAATTTTGGAGGAGGCTCAATCAGTTAGAAATTTGGGTTTATAGGACTATCTCCAGTATCGAAATTTATTACAAGGTCTCTATTTATGATTTTTCTAATTTCAATTACCTTCCTAAATATGGGTAGCCATTTGTTTCAGATATTAAAGTTGCCTCATCACAAAAAAACTGAATGATCTGGATTTTCAATGCTGTGGAGGGCCAAAGTCGAATCAAAATCCTCCTTTTCATTTTTATTTTCTCATCCCAGATATATCTAGTGTTCATGTCGTTACCCCCCTGGGAGCCCACGATTACCCTCCTCTCCAGAAAATGCCCCCCTTGGAGAATTCCCCCCTCTACCGCGGAAATTCCCCAATTTTCTCCCTGGATAATTTCGGATCTTCATTAGAAGAGATATTGAAATTTCTACTCCCCTGCTAAGTCAGAGGCAATCGTACAGCACTACCCATAATAAAGACACATAGGGTTCAAAATATTAGCATTTGTTCATTTATTTTTTCCCAGAAGCTTTTCATGTGGAAAAGGAGGTTGAATAAACTTTGGAGGAGGCTCAATCAATTGGAAATCAAAAGTTCCAGTGCCCTTTACTAAGATTTAGACTACTTTTCTATCAATTGCTACCGACTGTGTTGTCTTTAAGATATTCTTATTCTAGTTTAGCGACCCTTGTGTTTCAGCAGTTTTTTTTTAAACAGTCTTCAGATAAGTACAGAATTAGTTCTAAGGAAAAGACAAGGTGAGCCTGGAAGTAGAAACTGATATATAATCCTCAGTTGCGTATCCAGGACTTTTGTTGGGGGAGGGGGGGCTTTGCAGCAGGCACAGTCATCTGAATCAGAATCTGAGTCTGAAGGAGGGGAGCTAGATTCGCCAACAGATCCTATTGAAGACGGTCTTAATGACTGAAAGTGACTGAATGCTCTGGTATTACGATCCAGTTCTTAGTGAATCAAAGTGCTAGAAACCACGTTTTTATTTGTATTTGGTGCTTTTATAAATAAAAGAAAAATAGCATGCATACGAAATGAGAAATTTTGCTGAATATGGCAATTTAAATATGCAAGGCTGGCTGTTAAGGTAACATTTCTAAGGTTTAAACATAAAAAAATTGCCGATATGATTGTACTCCCAAATAGTGTGTTTTTTTTTTTTTTTTTTTTTTTTTTTATAAAATGAATGTCCGAAATCAGGCACTGTGCAAATACTGAGGTATTACCCTAGGCATAAGATTACTAAAGTATTGAACTAGACTATTAATCAAATTGATGATGAATGGGGCATTACCTTTTTTAAGCACAGGAAAATCAGAATCATCAAGATGTTTCTTTAAAATCTGAATGTGATGCTTAAATAGAAATGAAAACTGGTCTTGTATCTACAGGACAAGTCTAAAACGCCAATTTTACCTTATATTTCCTAGGGATTACCATATTTTACCTCATTTTACCTAATTTTACTTACCGAGTTTTTATTTTACGGTAATCTTGCAGCAACTAACCAAGAAAATGGTAAAAATCTCTCCGTTGATATGGATTTGGGCCCTTGTATGGTGGTAATGCATCCTGACTAGTTTGAAAGTCATGTACTGTACTTCGTCAATGGTGTTAGTAAGACCTCAAGAGGTCTCCTTAAAGTCTCAAGATTTTAACAGTTTTTTTAAAAGTGTCAAGAAAATGGTATGCATTTTCCCTATATCGGTGATAATTTCGAATTTCATGTCGAGGAAAAATCGTTAAAACTCGGGACATTATAGTTATACATTATACAGTTATACATTATAGTTATAACTGAACTACATTATAGTTCATTTATATTCAATCCAGCGATAAAATTCATTGATTTATTTTGGTTGCGTAAAACTGTACTGAAGGGTAAAGGTTTGGAAGAAAGGGTAAAAAAGGTATTATATATCTATTTTTCCAAAACGTATAGGAGATGGAAACACGAAGATGTAAATATGGTCAAGATTTGCTCATGTCAGCATCACACTACCCCTTAACAATTTTTCAAATTCAGCTGTTTCTCAATAAAAAAGAGCGAAATAAAAAGAAATTCATCTAACCTTCTATCGTTTTCCGTAAACAAAATTATGTTTTATAATAATTATGAATTTCATCTTACAATAGCAAACTTCTAGTTCAAAGAATAAAAGAATCAAGCTTAAGCTTTCGAGCGATTAGTTTTCTTGTTTTATTTTCTTTTTCTATCGCCACAAGGCAATGGAAGGTGGCAAGGAAAGACACAAGTAGCATTTACAAATCTTAATTTAAGCTTCTTCTGACAAACAATTCATATACTTGGGTAATTAACTAGATCCTTACCTTTTCCGGAGTCGGCCATCTTGACTCCAGCTCTTTCTTATAAAATTCAGATCGAATCGCCCAGCCTAGCCCAGGATGAGATTCTGTTCTATATAAAAGTCGCTTGTCGTATGAGCTGTGTTCATACCCATGGTCGTTCCAGGCAGATATACAATAAAGAGTATCGTCTATATCCAAAAGCCACAATGTCTGGTTCATATAACTGAAAGTCCACAAACACAAAAATGAATAAGTAAAAAAGACATTGTTTTAACCATAGAAGAAGGGTGAGGATAGAAGCTAAATTAGCGTTGGTCGCCTGTTAAGAAGGGGGCGGGCCTTTCTCTTTATAATCTATTAAAAATGCTACAACGGAGTTTGCCCTTTACAGATTTATTTTTTATTTGATGTAAAATTTGATGTAAAGATGAGAGATGGCTGTTTAGAGATTGCATGTGTTTCGTCTGTTTTTTTTTCTTTTATTTCTTTGCGTATTTCTTTGATTTTGAATGAATAGTTGTTATTTATATTTTGTTGTTTTGCTGCTGAACAGGGACATTTTAGGTCCCTAAATTGAGCAGCATATTATTAATATAAGTACAATTTTAATAGTTTTTTGGATTAAATAAACTCATACCTACATGCCTACCTACCTACCTACAGAAAACCCATACTTGGAAAATGAACAAGTGATTGGAGCCCAAATAATATTTAGTCCAAATATAGGATTCAAATCCTTTAGATTTATTTTAAATATTTAGTATTTGTAGAACCAGTCTAATTATACAATCATTTATTTGCTATTCTTCTTCTTGTTGTTGTTTGAATTAACACGGAGAGGCTTTCACATAATCTCATCACCAGAATCGGACTCCAGGCCCTGCAGTATGTGCTACAGCTGACATCAAACTGTGAGTCTCGTATTACTAAGCTGAGATCAAACCCACCGCGCTAATACTTCATTTGCTCTTAATACATCATTTGCTCTTAGACAGAACATCTCTTTTCCTATCCATTTTATACAGTCAACACATATATTTAATATAGAAATGGTGACAAAACAGGGAGGCGGGTATTCAGACGGTTTGAAAATCGGATATAATTTAATCTGGATATCAAGTTCCAGTTCTATTTATTTTCATAAAATAACAATAACAAAAACAATATCCCAAAGGGCTCAATGGCCCGTTATTTGGGAAACAGCATACAATAAATAAAGAATGATAAAACTTGTCATAAACATACTAACCAACATCTAAATATAAATTTATAAGGAAAAGAATTCAATTCACCGGCAGTCCCCACAAAACAGCGACCCTCACATCACCCGACAATAAAATACAAATTAAAATTCTCTGCGTCAACGAGGATACAACACCAACAACCCCCCCCCCCCAAAAAAAAAACACAAGAAACATTTAATAAGAAACCTTTATTAAAAAACTTTTCATCTGTCTCTTAAAGGAGCCAAGTGTTCGTGACTGCCGAATCTCAGCGGGAAGTCAGGTACTCTTATTCTAATGACTTCTTATGTTTGCTAAAGAAACTTCTGCTGTTTCATTGTTTGCATATCTAAAGATCAGAACTTATTTGTTGGTTTATCAGTAGAGTATCGAAACACAGTTTAAACTTGGATGAGTCTAAGCAGGCGAAAAATGAATCTTGCTAAAAGTAGTTTAATTATTTATTCTACAAGTCCAGCTCTGTATCTATGGCTCCAAAACGTTCGTTATGAGGATATTATATTTTTCACAGTTATTTAAGCACATTATAATAAATATCTGCCTTTTTTCTTGCTGTGAAAACTCACGCAAAGATGTTTGGTAAAATTCTATTCGGAGACTTGGTTCTACGCAAGCTTAGATTTTATGTCCCAAGTAAAATTTGACGTTGATGAATTTTAATTTATTCATCGTTTCATTTTGTACTACTAATTAATTTGGCCTACAGAATCTTAGTCTATAGTTGAACTTCTTAAAGTGATTGAAATAATCTTATTCGTAGAATTTATGTTCGACCATTAACAGAATCAGCAAGGGACTTGTACAGTAAATAAAAATTTGTCAGCTGTTGGTCTGCATTTTTGTACACTTGCCTTTTTATGAGTCATTATGAAAATAACTTAGGACCACCTTGCTTACTCGGATCTTTCTTTCTAGACTAAAACTTCATAGCTACCCACGTTGCAAAAATGAATATTCTAAGCTCATTTTTATGTCTGCCACGAAGGCAATGAAAATATTAAAAAAAAAAAAAAAAAAAACACTATAAGGTATTCTGTTTCAACCAATCTGTCCAAGATATTTTGGCTCTGACCCTCTCTGTCAAAGCTCCTCTTAAGTGTGTCAATGCTGCTTGTGGTGACTCTTTTATTCGATAAGTGATTCTATTTGTTTAGTTATTTATAGCTTCAAGATTATTTCTTTAATAAGCAGAGATAGGATTTCTTTTTTTTTTTTAATATTAGCCAGTCAATGAGAACTTGACATATAGCAAAAAAGGAAAGAAAACAGCACAAAATCGTAATAAAATCATAATTCAAAGAAATGATTTAAAAAACGCAACTTTCCATGCAATTACTTTTCCCTTTTGATATTGTTTTTCTGCAAGGCAATGGAGAGGGGTGGAGGATAGACTCACGTCCCTCGGAACTAACTTATGAAGAAAGGCTTATATACAAGCAGCTCGTAAGCGAAAATCATGTCGTCACGCACGCGTTTATATGAAATACATGGAAACTTTAGAGACCCTAGCCTTTCTTTATTAAGTTTTTCCTCATTAAGTCTAATAACCTTATTCTCATCTCTCATCTTACTTTTGAGCATACTACAAGCGGATATTGTCGTCCTTATAGGGGTCTGGAAGCTATAACTAACCCAAATTTGGGCTTGGGTAGCTAAAACGCTTAATGTGAAACTTCGTTATGACTCTTACCTCCTAGAGGCGATGATTTTGGCGTGATTATGAAAATTGGGGCTAATGCCCACCTGAATACCGAGGTACTTCTCTAGATGCGTGATTGAATCTGGTTGATGTATTGCCTGCTTGTCATCGATAGCATAATCGTAGCTTAAGTTACTTTCAATTTGTCAGTATGGAATTCTAATCTTAAAGCTCGGATAAATCTCATCGATAGAGACTGGAGTTGTTCTTGTTAAAAGCTAGACCAGGCAACTTTGAATAACTAAATGATGAATTTCATGCGAAACGATACAACATTTTCTTAGTTCAATATTGCTTCCACTTCCCCCTTATTTTACTACAATATCTGGAGGCTCGAATAGCAAACAACTTCCGGATATTATTTATAGACTGATAAAACTATGTTTTCCTGTTTTGTTTTGTTTTGTTTTTTTGTTTTTTTTGTTTGGAGTTACTAAAACTATTTTCATTTACTCATCGAGAACAAGATAGTGACTTGAGTTCCCATACTTCAGGAGGATATCTAATTATGCTATCAGTGTAAATCAATCTACTTTAACAAGTCACTGCTTTACCTCAGAAAATCGGGAGACACGTCAACGTCATCTTCAAGGACAACCAAATATTTTGATTCGGGATACATATTTAAAGTCGAAGTTAAGGAAGTCTTCAAATGCTGGGATACTCGACCTTTTCCAACACTCGACGGAGCATGTTGATGAACATTTAAGCCAAAAAGATCAGCAACTGCAGCCGGCTCAGTGAAGTATCCATCTATGAAGACTTCCACCAGAGACGCGTTGACACCCCGTACTCGTAGTAAAGATGTTATGGTTCTAGAATAAACATAAAAAATAAACTTGTGTGGTACATGGTTTCATGTAATTACGTGAAATTCAGAGCACAAGTGATCAGGCAAGTACACAGGGGGGGGGGGGGGGGAATGGGGAGAGTCTACAAACTCTCTTCTGAAATCTCAATTTTTTTACGATTGCTCCAATAATTTTAGTGACAGGAAAAAAACTGTGAAACTTATAACCGTAGAAGTTGATTGAATTCAATACCATATATATATATATATATATATATATATATATATATATATATATATATATATATATATATATATATATATATATATATATATATATATATATATATATATATATATATATATATATATATATATATATATATATATATATATATATATATATATATATATATATATATATATATATATATATATATATATATATATATATATATATATATATATATATATATATATATATATATATATATATATATATATATATATATATATATATATATATATATATATATATATATATATATATATATATATATATATATATATATATATATATATATATATATATATATATATATATATATATATATATATATATATATATATATATATATATATATATATATATATATATATATATATATATATATATATATATGTATATATATATATATATATATATATATATATATATATATATATATATATATATATATAAAATATATATATATATATATATATATATATATATATATATATATATATATATATAATATATATATATATATATATATATATATATATATAATATATATATATATATATATATATATATATATATATATATATATATATATATATATATATATATATATATATATATATTCTTTTTGAAAAAAACCTATATACATAAAGATATTTCGATTAAAAGGAAAAAATATACAAAGCAGAGACTGCTTGCCGAATATGAATAGAACGAACTTTTAAAGCAAAATTCTCCCATAGGACAGTCTTACGGGCCGAATTCATAGGAGATGTTTTGCCGTCTCAGCCTTCCACCCACCGCTAGATTTCTTTCCCTGTGTTAGTTATTACGACTTTTTATGTTCAATTACACCACGGGTGCCATATGGATACAAAATGGATTGTAAATAAATATGACAGTTGAAATAAACAAGATAGACGACGTCTTAGACTGTAAATACGAATGGACCATTGAAAAATACGAGTATCTGGGGGAACAATTGAAATTTATTTTTAGGTTAAAGTTTTCCCATGGGACAAAATTACGGGCCAATATCAGAAAAAAACATAGCATGGTACAGGCCAACCCTGCACCATGCTATATTCACGTACAACAGTGCTTTCAAGCGAAAGAAAAAAATAGAAGATGTCTAGGATTGGAGTTCCGAAGGGAGGATTGATGAATACGAATGTCTAGGGATATGAATAGTATGAATTTTTAAGGCTAAAGTTTTCCCATGGACAGTCTTACGGGACAATCTCAGATAAAAATTATCCCTTACCATACTTTGTGTAGGTGCAATAGTTGTTTCAATCGAAATTAATAGAATAGAAGTCGTCTAGGGACACGAGCAGAACATATTTTGAGGCTAAGGCAGTGTTTTTAATTGAAAAAAAAACTGAATAGAAGGCGTCTAGGGATTGGAGGGTATGGATGGTATTTCTAAGCCATATTTTTTCTCGAGGTGGGGAGCTCTTTGCACCCACCTCAGATGGGAATTTCCTTCAACCACACCATGTATATGTAAAATAGTGCTTTTAAACAGAATAAAAGACAGAAATCATCTAAGGATTGACAAATAAAGTGTTTCCAGTAAATCTCTAGTTTTGCCTAAGGGAATATTATCAGCCGGTTTATTTTCCGAACTGTCATGTATATAATTATATATGCTGCAAAGCTAAATTGATAATACTAATTTTGGAATTTGAAGAAATAGGATGCGTAGATCCAGATGCCAGGGCATTCTGATGAGCGTCAATTTCCCGGACATCGTACGGATGTTGGATAAGATACTGACGCAAAAGCTCAAAATTGTAGCTGGATAAAACATACTATGTAAAGCCGAGAAAAAAGAGAAATTTTGCCTTTTGGAGTTTATTGTTACACGTTACCACTGCACTACGGTACTTTTGGGATGAACCAGTTTGCTTCCATTGTAGGTGCTATTTATTGAGTGTTGGTCTGTAAATCATATTGAAGTTACATTCTTATTTTATTCTTTAAGCAATATATATAGTCAAGTAGTAACCTAGATTTTCCTCATTCAGGATTTAGCAGAACCAAGACCAAATCAGAATTAACTTTATTTACCCCAGGCTAGTTCGGGTCTTCCAAATCAGCAAGCTAGGGGCAATAAATCTGGTCGGTCGAGAGAGTGAATATACCATGGCCGGTATATGTAGCACTAGCTCGTTATGCACCCAATCAGAGCGATAGCTTCGGAAGAGAAGATTACGCAGATAAGGTGGAATCGATGGGATTGTCTTAAAAAGACTGTGGGCAGAAAAATATTCCACCGATAGCGCGTTATATGTCAAACTAATTTTAGGTGAAAAAAAGAAAGAAAGACTATAATGTCAGAAAACATACTGACTGATTCCTTATTTGAAACAAACTAGGTTTATTTTAAGCCATAAATTAAGAAAATTTGACAATATTATAAAAAATGACCAGAGATGGTTTTTTGCATGTGCATAAGACAAGATAGTATTTATGTTTTCTAGATGGGGACACAAAAAAATATATACAATCTATACATACCTATACAAATAATGGGGTCGATCACTTGCCAAAACGATGATTGGTATATTCTCCACAACTGAATGCTCTAGCGGTTGATAAGGAAACTTGACAGGAGCTGGATTGGTGCAGCTACAAACCGTCCCATAGCCTTCAACTTGACTGCAAAATTCTCTTCTCCTTTTGTTGTCAGGCGAGTCAATCCAA
>NC_088874.1:19645706-19739541 GCF_032884065.1 Artemia franciscana
CGCCACTTTTTAACGATTAATAAATGTTTGGTCACTACTTGTTATGATACTTTCAAAATATTTAAAACCAGCGCTGTAGCTTATAGAGTCAATTAAAACATATTGTTTAAGACAGTAATAAATAAAGATACATGTTCAGTTTTAAAAATCGTATAATAATGACAATGAAATAAACACAATATTGTCAACCGGCTTGGAAAAACAAATTGACATTTTTTTAAGGACCTCGTAAAATTTCAATCAGAGAAAACCATGCAGTTTTTGGTCAGACAATATCAGGATTCTCAAATTAAAAAATAGCAATGTCACTTCGAAAAATGTTTTCAGCTAGAACAAATTGTACATAATTAGGGATTAAGTAAATGCTACCTACTGCTAAGTAAAACAAAACCTAGGCTATAATTTTATCTTACTTAACAGTGGTTTCGACATATGAGTGATTTCTTATTATTTTTTTTTATTTGAAATCTTTAGGAGAAGAAAATGATGATGGTGCCTCCACTGTCCCTTCCCGCATGTCCCTAAATGATGAACAAATCTCTGGATTATATAACGAGAATTCGCCTTTTGGAAATGACAACCAAAGAATCGCAACCCCAAATGAATCAGTAGCACAGACAATGTCCTTAGATGCGTATAATGAAGCATCTATAGAAGCTCCAGAAATACAACAGCAAGGAAGTGAAGATCAGTTTCGGTCCCCGAGTCCAACAAGTTTCCCTGTTTTTTCTCCACCCGCTTTTAGAGATGATGTTAAAAGAGACTCCTTACCTCTCCCTGTGTCGGGCTATCAGCGTTTTGGATTAAGAAAGAGGCTTAGAAGGGCTTCATCTGCATACTCCATTGATGTATCGTCACATCATGATTGTAACTATTATTTTTTTTATTTTTTTTTTACCACCTGGTCAAAGAACAGGATGGTTGCCTCCTACTGATAAATCCTTTATGAGTTTGAAGAACTATCTATATTTATTTTCTACTACTTATTGCTTAGAATTTGAACTCTGTCGTCTTCTACTTTTATTTTACTTTATTAATATCATAGATAGAATTTCGAAGCTGAGCGGCAAGCGATTACCGAGCAAAACAACACGGCAACAAATGTTATAGTGCAGTATAAAGCACTTTAAATCATCAACTTTAAAGCCAACACATTTCTTGAATTAGTGCTATATATGTCTGCTATGGCAATGTATTTTTTCAATGCTTATGTTTCAAAAGAATTTTTTTGGTAATTTTATGCCTTTTAATATATATACCTTTCGGACAGAAGAATAAACTTCTTTAGAGATACTCTTTTCTTTATTGTTTACTTTTTATCGACAGTGACAAGCTAAAAATACTGAAATTTTAGCCTTTTCTGCACTAGTTTCTTCAGCTTTATAGTTTTACTTTACTTTTTAGTATAACATCAATATAATTTTATTAATGCCACAAATGACAATGATTGTAATCTTACAAGTTCCTTGACCTGCCGCTTCTTGCATGCTGTGGACATGTTGCATAATGAATTTTTGCAAATATTGATATCTCTATTTTCTCAAACAATCATCACCTTATGCTTTAAAATGCATGGCTTATATCATTTTTCAACCAGAGTACACGAGCTTCCTGAGTGCCCCTGCAATCCTAAATTTTCATAATTTAGAAACCTAGGTTAAAATTTCTAGTGGAGACAAATATCAAAATATGTTAATATCCGATATAGACTTTATACTCCTGAGGGGACAACAGATTTATCTAATTTTAATATTTAAACATTGCGATTCCACATGTACCTAAGAAGACCATTAACCTTCAGTCACTTCTTCTCTTGTAAATATTACTTCATTCCTAAATTTTCTATCCTAATTTGCTATATATATATATATATATATATATATATATATATATATTACTGGCCTTTTGCTTATTGACAAACTTACGTCCAGAAAATCATCTTACAGAACTTTTAAAGTGTATTTTCATTCCCAAAGCTATTATCCATTGTTTGGCAAAAACAACTTAGTAATGTTCTTTGAAATATTATTTTAGCCGTAAGAGCAGGAGACTATAGACATGTATCAGATACAGGACCAGATACATACGGAGGGCTGAATCTTCATCATACCATGACGGGGATCTATGATCCTCTTAAGGATCATAGAGAATCAGAACCACGACCAGAGGGCATGAGCGTCAGTGAGGTAATATTTTTGTGTTCATTCTTACTTTCAGTTGCTACACTATTAGCAACTACCAGCTATATAAGGTGGTAATTCTATTTTAACCACTACCACTGTTAACGAAACGCATATTTATAAAGAGGGTACATTTATATAAAAGAGGTATTTATAATAAACATACGTACCTTACGAATTAGCTTATGCAACGAACTTATATAATTGTATATTTTATTACGTATTTGAGGGGGTTTGCCCTCTCGTCAATACCTCATTCTTTACACTAAAGCTTGAATTTTCTCCCAAATCTTTCAGAATGACCCTTGAATCACAAAGGCCGTAGAATAACTACTTAGATTTACTACAAATACTTTAGCGTAAAGAGCAAGGTATTGTGGAAGAGATGAACCCCCTTATATAAGTAATATTTTATGTTCGTTTTTAGTTTTAATGTTGATCATTACTTCCAGTTGAAAAAAATAATTTTCTCATTGTCTTTTTGTAAATGATGCTAGAAAATCCTACGACCCCTTCATGAAAATTCTCTTCCCTCATGAAAAATTCCTCCATGGAAAGATCCTACCACTTAACCACTTAAGGTTTGAATGCTTATTCCTAAAATGTTTCTCTGAATCTTGAATGTGTAGTAAAAAACAGGTGAAAATCACCTAACCTGCTCCTCCTAAAAAAATTCTTTTGGAAATGGACTAACCCAGTCCCTTTCTCCCAAACAGAAGTCTTGAAACTGTCCTGCTGTTAGTATGTGAAACAATGAATTTTCTGATTTTCTTTTAATTGGCCCATATAAAATATCAAAACGTTCAGTAACTATCCGTATATATGCGGGGAAACCACTCCCCTAGCTTACCTACTCTTAATACTAAATTCTGAACAGTACTTTTTTGGAAGCATTTTCTAGTGCAACATATGTATAACTCCTTGGTGAGTAATTGTGATTATTATACCTATCGATCGACATTTGAAACATTTATGCTGAAATTCATTTTGAAAGAAAATACCAATGTCGAAGCACAAATTCCATTTATTTTATTTATTTATTATCACTAAAAAACGGTAAGTAAACAGATCTTTGCAATAGAAACTAAACTGCACGTTTTATACTATTATTTCTGTATTAGTTAATTCGTTCTCAAACCAAACAAAGAAGATTAAGGAGATGGGGGGGGGGGGAAAGGAGAAGGGGCTTGTTAAAAATAGCTGTTCCGCCTTAATACACATGGTATTTTCACTTTGTTTTAAATTTCAATGACATCCTCGGCTTATATTTGAAAAATTATATTTTTTTACTAAATTTTTATTCATTTTATGTAGAGAAATCAATGTTATTCTAAACCTAAGGGAAACCAATGTCCTACTCAGCCCTACTCGTTAACCTCAAGTGTAAGTTTTGCATACCATTTCATCATTAAAAGTGACTAATCAAGGTGTATTTACTTCACTAAATAAGATACATTTTTTCTTTTTTGTAAGGTTGTGACCCCCCTCCCCAAAAGCCCTTCGCACTTGAGTTCAACCTTTTATTACAATACTTCGATATTTCAAACCAAATAGTTTGGGCTAAAAATAACCGATTATGCAAAAATGGGTGGACTATATCAACCTCAGTTTCCATATGAAAAACTGGGTCTTATTCTATTTCTCTAATTGGAGAAACACTAGGGCTAGATCCTTCTACATTTATCAGGAGCACCTTTCATGAAAAGTTTAAAAAAATTGATGTATCAAGCAATAATCTTTATCATGTTTTACAGGCATACCATTTATTTTGAGCTAAAAAAGACAAAGAGCTTCCTTGAAAGGGATAGAAAGGGGTAATAACGCAGGTCCACAAATATTAAAGCATCGGATTTCTTTGTGCTGTGATGAGATTTTATTGTTGGTGTTAGTACTAGGAATCAAACCTTTTAATTTGTGCCTTGATTTTAGACTACCAATCATAGCAGTTAAACCAAAAACATAATTCATAAACAGATTTGCTAGCCCCAAAAATCGTCTTAAGGGGAACCAAAGCTTGATTTCGTTGTAACCAAGTGGAATCTATATATATAAACAGAATGTGCCATGTTTCTTCCTTAGTTGTTTTTGCCCTAGCTTTAGACGTTCTCGACTAAAAACGAAAATACTGCTCTTTTTCTATCTTTTATGCACGTGAAACGCCCTAAAAAGGGGAGCCCTTGGTCTGTATCTATAGCAATTGATAGGAAATAGCACAAAGTAGAAAATGCAAAAAAAAATTGAATTTAAAAACAAAATTGAAAATTTGAAAAATATTTGTAAGTTCTACATAAAATATGCCTCGAAGAGCTTAGGCTATGGATGAGTTTGGTAAGACCTTGATTCAAAAAGCAACAATTTAGAGTTTTTTCTAAGAAATTTCTACATATCTATCTATATATATAAAAATAAGTTGTCTGTCTGTGTGTCTGTCTGTGGATCAGGTGACGTCATGTTTCTGTGTTGACTGACGTCATGAAATTAGTTGTCGTCATTTTTGCTTTGACGGTAACGTCATTCAAGATATTTAAGACATATGTTCACGTAGAAATCTATTAATGTTTAAGTTTACAATGACACGCACATATTATAATCTGGCTACATAAAAAAATTACTTCGAACGAAATTGATGATGTGAGGTCAAACACAATTACTGGCAATGATGGTTACCCACAATATAGAAGAAGATCTACTGAAGATGGCGGTAAAACAGCAATAATAAAGAAGCGTAACGGTACCACCATCGAAGTAGATAACCAGTGGGTTGTTCCATATTCCCCATTATTATCAAAAACATTTAATGCACACATAAACGTTGAATACTGTAACTCCGTAAAGGCAATCAAATACATATGTAAATACGTCAACAAAGGCAGTGACATGGCAGTTTTTGGCTTGCAGCCCGAAATCAAAGATTTCGATGAAATCGTACAATATCAGGCTGGAAGATACATAAGCAGTAATGAAGCTGTTTGGCGAATTCTTTCATTTCCGATACATGAACGTAGTCCAGCTGTTGTTCACTTAGCGGTACATTTACAGAATGGTCAACGTGTTTATTTCACGGAAACCAACGTGCAACAAAGAGTCCTGAATCCACTGGATACAACATTAACAGCTTTTTTTTCGCTTTGCAAAAATGATTCTTTTGCAAAAAAAATGCTGTATACTGAAGTGCCTTCGTATTACACGTGGAATACTAAAAATAAAGTATTTGAACGTCGAAAACAGGGTAAGTCAGTCGACGGCCAACCTACCATCTTCAAAGATACCACGATAGGAAGACTCTACACCGTTCACCCCAATCAACATGAATGCTTCTTTCTACGCCTGCTTTTGGTGAATGTACCCGGTCCGACATCCTTTGAGTATTTGAGGACTGTAAATGGTACTATACATGACACTTACCGTAGTACATGCCAAGCTCTGAATTTATTGGAGAATGACCAACACTGGGATAACTGCATCAATGACGCGTGCGAAACGTCAACCCCAAGTCAAATTCGTGCATTGTTTGGCATCATTTTAACAACTTGCTCTCCATCAGCTCCTACAGAGTTATGGGAAAAATATAAGTCAAAAATGTCCGAAGATATACTCCATCGAAAACAGTTAGAGACGTCAGATATGACTTTTGATTTTACATCAGAAATTTATAACTACACTTTAGTTGTTATAGAAGATTTGTGCGTACGTATGGCAAACAAACCTCTTCAGGATTTGGGAATGCCTTCACCTAACCGTATCGCTGCTGTTTCGACATGTGTAGAATTGGATCGTGAACAAAGTTACAGTACGAGTGATCTATTGTCGTATGTACAAAATAATATTTCCAAGTTAACGTCGGAACAAAAAGACATTTATGATACAATAATGCATTGTGTCGATAACAACGTTGGAGAAATTTTCTTTTTGGATGCGCCAGGAGGTACTGGTAAAACGTTTGTGGTAAAACTGATTCTGGCATCAATTCTATCAAAAAATGATATAGCGTTGGCAATTGCGTCGTCCGGAATAGCCGCAACATTGCTGCCTGGTAAAAAAACTGCTCATTCCGCTTTGAAATTGCCTCTGAACTTGCATTCTACAGAAACTCCCACGTGCAATTTTTCCAAATCATCTGGGATGGGTAAAGTATTGCAGCAATGCAAACTTATTATTTGGGATGAGTGCACAATGGCACACAAAAAATCGCTCGAGGCTCTGGATCAATGCTTGAAAGATTTGCGAGGGAAGTCGAAACCCTTTGGCAGCACATTAATATTGCTTGCGGGAGATTTCAGGCAAACATTACCTATAATACCTAGATCAACTCCTGCAGACGAAATGAATGCTTGCCTGAAAAATACTAATTTATGGGCACACGTAAAAACATTAAAATTAACTACAAATATGCGTGTCCGATTGCAAAACGATGACTCTGGTCAAACATTTTCAGATCAATTGCTGGCAATGGGAAACGGAAAGCTCCCAGTAGACTCAATTTCAGGACGTATACAACTACCTGCTGATTTCTGTAATTTAGTGACGTCCAAAAATGAATTGATTGAAAAAGTATTTCCGAATATTCTAAAAAATTATAAAAATAATAAATGGCTAAGTGAAAGAGCGATTCTCGCACCCAAAAATATAGACGTCCACGAAATCAACAATATTGTTTTGACCAAGATTCGAGACCAAGCAGTCCTTTACAAGTCAGTCGACACAGTTTTGGAACCAAATGAAGCGGTTAATTATCCATCTGAATTTTTAAATTCCATAGATCTTTCAGGGTTTCCACTACACGTGCTACAACTAAAAATAGGCGTACCAATAATACTTTTAAGAAATATAAACCCACCAAAGCTTTGCAATGGCACTCGACTTGCCGTAAAAAAAAAACAATGGAAAACCTAATAGAGGCCACAATCTTGACAGGGACTTTTAAGGGTGAGGCTGTTCTTATTCCTGGCATTCCCATGATTCCAACGGATCTGCCTTTTCAATTTAAAAGATTGCAATTCCCAATTCGATTAGCATTTGCAATCACCATTAACAAAGCTCAAGGTCAATCATTATAAAAATGTGGTATAGATCTTAATACTAATTGTTTTTCCCATGGACAATTGTACGTTGCTTGCTCGAGGGTCGGTAAATCTGACAATCTATTTATATGCAGCGACAATTGGACAGCGAAGAATGTTGTATATTCGCAAGTTTTACGCAGTTAATTTGTATTTTGGAACCAAATGAAGCGGTTAATTATCCATCTGAATTTTTAAATTCCATAGATCTTTCAGGGTTTCCACTACACGTGCTACAACTAAAAATAGGCGTACCAATAATACTTTTAAGAAATATAAACCCACCAAAGCTTTGCAATGGCACTCGACTTGCCGTAAAAAAAAAACAATGGAAAACCTAATAGAGGCCACAATCTTGACAGGGACTTTTAAGGGTGAGGCTGTTCTTATTCCTGGCATTCCCATGATTCCAACGGATCTGCCTTTTCAATTTAAAAGATTGCAATTCCCAATTCGATTAGCATTTGCAACCACCTTCAACAAAGCTCAAGGGCAATCACTAAAAAAATGCGGTATAGATCTTAATACAGATTGCTTTACCAATGTACAATTGTATGTTGCATCTTTGAGGGTCGGTAAACCTGACAATCTATTTATACGCACAGACAATGGGACAGCGAAGACTGTTGTATATTCACAAGTTTTACGTAGTTAATTTGTATTGTATCTATCTATCTATCTTTCTATATAAAAACGAGTTGTGTGTATGCATGTTTGTTTGTTTGTAAAAAGAGCGTTTGCATATGACGTCATTATTAGCACATACGGCTTTGTATATGGACAGACAATGGGAAAGCCAAGAATGTTGTATATTTGCAATTTTTACGTAGTTTGAAACACATATATAAATCTATCTGTATTCACAGGTGGGACACAGGGACACAACTACAATGGCGCGTAACTAATATGGCGCGTAACGACTTACGCGCGCGGGGGGGGCTTGGGGCGAAGCGCCCCACCAACTAGTATATATATAAAAATAAGTTGTCTGTCTGTGTGTCTGTCTGTGGATCAGGTGACGTCATGTTTCTGTGTTGACTGACGTCATGAAATTAGTTGTCGTCATTTTTGCTTTGACGGTGACGTCATTCAAGATATTTAAGACATATGTTCACGTAGAAATCTATTAATGTTTAAGTTTACAATGACTGATGAACTTACCATGGCAAAAGCCGATGAAGATGCTCAAAGAGTCTATGCCAAAAAACTTGCTGCTGATAGAGAAAGTCAGAAAAGAAAGCGTGCCGAGGAATCAAAAGAACAGCAAGGAAACAGGCTTGAGGCTGATAGAGAAAGAAAGAACAGAAAGCGTGCCGAGGAATCAAAAGAACAGCAAGGAAACAGGCTTGAGGCTGATAGAGAAAGAAAGAACAGAAAGCGTGCCGAGGAATCAAAAGAACAGCAAGGAAACAGGCATGAGGCTGATAGAGAAAAAAAGAACAGAAAGCGTGCCGAGGAACTACCAGAGCAACGCGGAAGCAGACTTGCTGCTAAAAGAGAAAGTGAAAAAAGAAGGCGTGCCGAGGAATTACAAGAACAGCAAGAAATCAGGCTTGCTGCTGATAGAGAAAGTAAGAAAAGAAAGCGTGCCGAGGAATCACAAGAACAGCAAGAAATCAGGCTTGCTGCTGATAGAGAAAGTAAGAAAAGAAAGCGTGCCGAGGAATCAGAGCAACCTGAAAGTTATCGCCTGGCATTCAGGTACAACCCAGTCGATGGTTATAGCTTGAGTAGATGTGTTCAAATCGGGACAATGTCTAAAATTTGTCCCTATTGCAAGGCCTTGAAATTCAATGGTGAAACAATGGGAATGTGTTGCGCCTCAGGAAAAGTTAAACTTCCTCTATTGGCTGCACCACCAGAGCCATTGAAGACGAATGAATGCTTGCCTGAAAAATTCTAATTTATGGGCACACGTAAAAATATTAAAATTAACTCTGGTCAAACATTTTCAGATCAATTGCTGACAATTGGAAACAGAAAGCTCCCAGTAGACTCAATTTCAGGACGTATACAACTACTTACTGATTTCTGTAATTTAGTGACGTCCAAAAATAAATTGATTGAAAAAGTATTTCCGAATATTCTAAAAAATTATAAAAATAATAAATGTCTAAGTGAAAGAGCGATTCTCGCACCCAAAAATATAGACGTCCACGAAATCAACAATATTGTTTTGACCAAGATTCGAGACCAGGCAGTCCTTTACAAGTCAGTCGACACAGTTTTGGAACAAATGAAGCGGTTAATTATCCATCTGAATTTTTAAATTCCATAGATCTTTCAGGGTTTCCACCACACGTGCTACAACTAAAAATAGGCGTACCAATAATACTTTTAAGAAATATAAACCCACCAAAGCTTTGCAATGGCACTCGACTTGCCGTAAAAAAAACAATGGAAAACCTAATAGAGGCCACAATCTTGACAGGGCCTTTTGAGGGTGAGGCTGTTCTTATTCCTCGCATTCCCATGATTCCAACGGATCTGCCTTTTCAATTTAAAAGATTGCAATTCCCAATTCGATTAGCATTTGCAATCACCATTAACAAAGCTCAAGGTCAATCATTAGAAAAATGTGTATAGATCTTAATACTGATTGTTTTTCCCATGGACAATTGTACGTTGCATGTTCGAGGGTCGGTAAATCTGACAATCTATTTATGTGCAGCGACAATTGGACAGCGAAGAATGTTGTATATTCGCAAGTTTTACGCAGTTAATTTGTATTGTATCTATCTATCTATCTATCTATATAAAAACGAGTTTTGTGTATGCATGTTTGTTTGTTTGTAAAAAGAGCGTTTGCATATGATGTCATTATTAGTACATACGGCTTTGTATATGCAGAGACAATGGGAAAGCCAAGAATGTTGTTAATTCGGAATTTTTACGTAGTTTAACTCCTGCAGACAAAATGAATGCTTGCTTAAAAAATTCTAATTTATGGGCACACGTAAAAATATTAAAATTAACTACAAATATGCGTGTCCGATTGCAAAACGATGACTCTGGTGAAACAGTAGACTCAATTTCAGGACGTATACAACTACCTGCTGATTTCTGTAATTTAGTGACGTCCAAAAATGAATTGATTGAAAAAGTATTTCCGAATATTCTAAAAATTTATAAAAATAATAAATGGCTAAGTGAAAGAGCGATTCTCGCACCCAAAAATATAGACGTCCACGAAATCAACAATATTGTTTTGACCAAGATTCGAGACCAGGCAGTCCTTTACAAGTCAGTCGACACAGTTTTGGAACCAAATGAAGCGGTTAATTATCCATCTGAATTTTTAAATTCCATAGATCCTTCAGGGTTTCCACCACACGTGCTACAAGTATTTGTTTAGTATTAAATACGATTAGTATTTGCAATCACCATTAACAAAGCTCAAGGTCAATCATTAGAAAAATGTGGTATAGATCTTAATACTGATTGTTTTTCTCATGGACAATTGTACGTTGCATGTTCGAGGGTCGGTAAACCTGACAATGTATTTATATGCAGCGACAATTGGACAGCAAAGAATGTTGTATATTCGCAAGTTTTACGCAGTTAATTTGTATTGTATCTATCTATCTATCTATCTATATAAAAACGAGTTGTTTGGATGCATGTTTGTTTGTTTGTAAAAAGAGCGTTTGCATATGACGTCATTATTAGCACATACGGCTTTGTATATGCACAGACAATGGGAAAGCCAAGAATGTTGTTTATTCGCAATTTTTACGTAGTTTGAAACACATATATAAATCTATCTATATTCACAGGTGGGACACAGGGACACAACTACAATGGCGCATAACTAATATGGCGCGTAACGACTTACGCGCGCGGGGGGGCTTGGGGGGGCGCGAAGCGCCCCACCAACTAGGTGTTGGGGTGGCGCGAAGCGCCACCCCAACAGCTAGTATATGATATTTTGGTTTAATATCACTCTCAAGAACCTCTAGGCATAGAACGAAGCTAGGAAGTAATTAATTTTTACATTGTAGCTGATGAGTAACCTGTATGTTCATGGAATAGATGGTGCTGCTTCGCTAGCTTTGGACGTGGAGCCACGGGTCAGTACCTTGGAGGTTCCTGGGTTAAAACCGCCAGATTCCAGAAGGGTGAGTTGGAGTACTCAAGGACCCCAGTATTCCCCTGCAATAACACAAGAAAAATCACATAGCCGTGAGCAAGACCAAGATGAAGAGCCGTTTCGGGGCAAACTTGAAGAAGGTATATTTTCTTCTGTAAGATAATCACAACAAAAAATATCTGTAGCTATGCTTTTAATTAGCTAGTCAATGACGTTGTTGTCAATTAGCATTCGTTTTCCTTGCAATTTAGTTTCTCAATTTCCTAGTACGATGTCTTAGACAAAGGCCTGAGCTAAACTCACAAATAGGTGATGAATAAACTGTGAATTGCGGAATTAAGTATCAATATTTGGCGTCACTGAGTGTAAACAGTGTTTAAAAAAGCCAACTCTGACGAATGCTCTGACGAGGATAAGCTTGTTATTAAAGGTTGGAACTGTTCCTGTGCTATGAGATGGTTTGTGGTCTCCGCTCCACCATAACCTCCTTTCTCTGTCCCTATCCCGGACAGGGAAAACCTGTTGTTTGGTCCTTCTGAAGGTGGACCTTTCACAAGTTTTCCTAACGAAAATTGTACATACAAACAGTGCAGCAGGGTGATCTTGACAAATGGTGCTGCTCAACAACGTTATAACCTAGTAAACGATTCAGCATTCGCACTGGGTTCTGATTGATGGATCCCTCATCTGGGCTGTTTTGGTCTGTTTTGTGAGATATTTGGGTTTGAAAGACCTTTACATAGCTTAGTTATCTATTATGGACCGCCTAATCGTACTAGAATAATATTTGTAGGTATGAATATGTAATGAGTCAGAGGTAATATGTTTGAGATTGTTCGTGCAGAATTTCAACTCTCTGCTATTGAAAACTATCGCCATGTGTGGAACCATCGTGTGACCAAGATGGGCCCAAGAATGCACAAAATATATATTTCCACTGGAGGTTCTAGTGCGTTTTTGCTGCCCATTTTTAGGTTAGCTTAAGCATTTTTTGTAGACTTGAGAAGCTGTGTTAGTCCCTGTCCTCTACTGGCTCAGGAATCCTTGCATTTCTTATTGCAGATATTATATAATAAATGTGCAGATAAAAGGTACTAATATAGGTGAATAAACAAATGTTAAAACGGGCAAAAATCAACTGAACACTTTAGTCAAACTCAAAACAAACCAAATTAGCAAGAACAGGAGTTTTGCCTCTGCCCCCTTCCCCCTCCTCTAACTGTAAAATTCTTAAACCTAATGTGTATTTTGAATAGTGTGCCAGGTTTTCAAAACATTAACGGCAGATAAAACTAAGTCACTATAATAATCCAGATGATTGAAAAGAACTAACGAAACTAAAGTGAATATTCAAAATATAATGAAATTGATTTCTTGAAACTTAGCAACACAAGAATGTGTCACTATAATTTTTATTTTTCAATATTTCAAATATAAAAGAAAAATATTTGTAATTTGATTTATTTCAGTAAAGCGGAGATAATGCAATAACATTTAGAATTTTACGGTTAAGGGAGGGAAAAGGGGGTGGAGTGGAAGCCAAACTCCATTTCTTAGTAATTTTTTTTCTTTCGTGTTTGACTAGATTATTCAGTTTATTTTTATTTGTTTTAAGATTTATTTATTCATCCATATTAGTACCTATTATCTTTTCCTTTGCATATTTATTTAATTCTTTCACTTATTATTTGATAATAATTTTTGGTATTTTTTCATTTGAATTACTATAGGAATCTATTTTCGATGTTAACTTAAATTTTGCTCTTTACTTCTCTTCGAAAAATATTCTTTTTTTAAACTTTTCCATTTAATTAATAATTAATAAAATGAGCAAATAACATTCTGTTAGCAATACCTTCACAACCTAAACAACGCTTAGCAGCTTCTTCATTCATCATGAACCCTACTTCCTGTTTGTGCACCACATCCTTCCTGCCTGAATAAATGTATCACGAAATTTCATATATTTTTTTTTCATGCATTATATTTCATTTAAAATATTTTACTTTAATTTGAAAGAAGTGTGGTAAAAGCAAATCAAACAGTTCGTGGTAACGAACTGTAGTAAGGAGCGACCCGGCTCAATAGTAACCAAAACTCTAAAAAATGGAATTTTGATACCAATAGCTACATGATAAGAATCGCATTTTAATGCTGGTTTTAAATATATAAGTTTCATCAAGTTTAGTCTTACCCATCAAAAGTTACGAGCCTGAGAAAATTTGTGTTATTTTGGAAAATAGGGGGAAACACCCCCTAAAAGCTATAGAATCTTAAGGAAAATCACACCATCAGATGCAGCGTATCAGAGAACCCTTCTGTAGAAGTTTCGAGCTCCTATCTATAAAAATGTGGAATTTTGCATTTTTTGCCAGAAGGCAGATCACGGATGCGTGTTTTTTTGTTTTTTTGTTTTTTTTCCCAGGGGTGATCGTATCGACCTAGTTGTCCTAGAATGTTGCAAGAGGGCTCATTCTAACGGAAATGAAAAGTTCTAGTGCCCTTTTTAAGTGAACAAAAAAATTGGAGGGCACCTAGGCCCCCTCCCACGCTAATTATTTTCCCAAAGTCAACGGATCAAAATTCCGAGATAGCAATTTTATTCAGAGTAGTCGAAAAACCTTATAACTATGTCTTTGTGGACGACTTACTCCCCCACAGTCCCCTTGGGAGGGGCAACAAGTTACAAACTTTGACCAGTGCTTACATATAGTAATGGTTATTGGAAAGTATACAGGCGTTTTCAGGAGGATTTTTTTGGTTGGTGGGAGGGGTTGAGAAGAGGGGGATATGCTGGGGGAACTTTCCATCGAGAATCTGTCATGGGAGAAGGAGATTTCTATGAAGGGAGAGCAGGATTTGATAGCATTATTTAAAAAAAAAAACAATTAAAAAATAAATGTGAAAAAGCTTTTTAAGCCGGAAGTAAGGAACAGCAATAAAACTTAAAACAAACAGAAATTATTACCCATATGAGGGGCTCATCTCCTTCTAATACCTCGCTCTTCACGCTAGAGTATTTTTAGTAATTTCAACTATTTATTCTACGGCTTTTGTGATTCAGGGGTCATTCTTAATAAATTGGGATAAAATTTAAGCTTTAGTGTAAAGAGCGAGGTACTGACGAAGGGGCGAATCCCCTCATATATATGATAAAAACATGAGAATACAAAAGTTCTTTACGTAAGCTAATTTATAAGTTACGTAAATCTTTTACCAATAAAAAGATTCGTAAAAAATTAAAAGTTCTAGTTGCCTTTTTAATTAACCGAAAAATCGGAGGGTAACTAGGCTTCGTCCCCCGCTCTTTTTTTCTCAAAATCATTCGATCAAAATTATGAGAAAGCCATTTAGCCAAAAAAAAAAATAATATGCAAATTTCGTTTTGATTATTCCTCTGCGGAGAGCCAAAATTAAAACATGCATTGATTCAAAAACGTTCAGAAATTAGATAAAAAAAAAAACAAGTTTTTTTAACTGAAAGTAAGGAGCGACATTAAAACTTAAAACGCACAGAAATTACTTTGTATATCAAAGAGGCTGCTTCCTCATCAACGCCCCACTCTTTACGCTAAAGTTTTTGTTTTAAAAAGAAGAATTGAGAGAAAGAGTCAAACTTTAGCGTAAAGAACGGGGCGCTGATGAGGATGCAGCCTCTTTCATATACAAAGTAATTTCTGTGCGTTTTAAGTTTTAATGTCGCTCTTTACTTTCAGTTAAAAAAAACTTGTTTTTTTTTATCTAATAAAACTTAAGAACAGCCAGTATTAGCTTTTCAATGATTAGACTGTTCGGAAGTGTCTGAAAAAGTCGTAAGCCAGAGGGTGAAAATGCCAATTTATGTTGAAGCAGTTTAGATTTTTAATGTAACGAAGTCTGATACGTTTTACCCAACCGTGTTCCAATGCCATTATCGAATGTCTTTAGTGGTCTTCTGGAAGTGCCAGAGAACATCCGTTTCAGGCTAGAATTTCTTGTTCATTGGACGAAAAAATGTTGACTAGCTAACAAAAATGTATGTTTATATTAGCGAGGGCGGCTAGGGAGTAGGATGGAGGTGCAAGTAGTATACGCCGCAAATCACTCACAATTTCATTACCAAGAAAAATGTTGATAGGGAACTCCCCCCTCCCAGATTTTCAGAAATCCTTTTTTTGTATTCTCGTTAAAAAAAACTTCTGATTTTGAAAAATATTTTACCTTGTATCTTCGTTATGTAAAGAAAAAACAAGTACTTACCCCTGTGATGCGTTTCTGAAATTCCTAATAAGTTAAGTTCGAAGCGTCAGAAAATGTTGATATCTGTTTTTAAAGTTGTAAAATTCCAAGTTTCAATTTTCTTATTCTTTAAATCATTGAAATTGTAATGGCCTTAAGAAAAAAAATGATTCAAGAGCCAGTGGAGGACCGGCACTAACACATCTTCTCAAGTCTGCAAAAAGTGCTTAAGCCATCTTAGAAAGTAAAAAGTTCTTTGAAGTTTCTATCCCCTCACCCCTCCTCTAACAGTAAAATTCCAAAAGTTGATGCGTACCTTGATTAGTGTGTTCTGGTATTCAAAATATTAACGCCAAATAAAGCTAAGTTACTGTAATAATCCAGATGATTGAAAACAACCAATGAAACTAAATTAAATATTTAAAATATAATGATATTGATTTCTTGGACCTGAGTAATACAAGATTTTGTCCCTATGACTGTATTTTTCGGTGTTTCAAATATAAAACAAAAATATTTGCTATTTGATTTATTTCTAGTAAAGCGGACATGGCGCAATAGCATTTAAAATTTTACGGTTATGGGAAAGGGGAAGGGTCAATAGCCAAAATCCTGTTGCGTAGTAACTTTTGTTTGTTCTTCATCTGACTTGAATATTCAGTTCAAATTTTACTCATTTTAAGAATTATTTATTCGTCTATATTAGTTTGTACTAAGTTTATTTTTCCTGTGATCGTTTATTTTAGTTTGTGTTTGTTCTGGGTTTCATTTATTCTTTAATAGTAATTTCTGGTCGTCTTGAGTTTCAATTACAATAAATTTATTTCTACTGATCTGAAGTCTGTCATAACTCTTTACTTTTTCTTTGAAAAAACCTTTTTTTGGGTATTTTTTAAAATAAACTCTCCGTTCATTTTTTATTGACTTGGTTTGGCTATTGGTTAATATACTGAATATTTGTCCAGTTTTCTTCTCTTCACCATAAGAATTAAAATATCTTATTCTAATTTGTTTATTCTAATTATTGTATTTTGACTTCTTTCTGCATCCCTCTCAACATTTTTTGAAAGTTTCTATTTAATTCTGTTGGAGTTCAATTTTGGTAGTTTTGATACTCTTTTTTTCAGGAAAAGAGAGGAAGGGGGGACATGAATCAAGAATTTAAATTTCTGTAATATTTTCTTGTTTTAAACGTCATTTTCTATTTTTCAAGACCGGGGAGACCAAAAGTGATATCAGAATCAAAAATTATATTACTTAGTGCCCCATTTTAACCCTAAGCGAGGGTCAGAGGGGGATGAGAAACCAGAATCTTTATTTGTTTATTATTCGCATAAAAATTAACATTAAAATTTACAGAAAAATTGGCTAAATAACATTGTCAGAATCACTTCAAATTGCCCGTGCAGAAATGCCGCTTTTTTAAGGAAAAGAGGGAAAAATCTCAAATTTTTTACTACGGTTTTTTCTGGATTGAAAGGTCGTTTTGTATCAATTTTCGACCCCGAGACTGAAAATAACATCAGAATGAAAATATCACTTATCGAACTTCTCACTTTTACCCTAAACGAGTACAGAAAGGGTAAAATTGCCATTTGTGGTAGGTTTTAATCTAAACAGTATTTCACTAAAATTTCATTTTCACGAAAAAAAAAAATTAGAACTGATTATGCTTTTCTTTTATTCTGAAACTGATTTTGTTAACAGTTCCCTGTTTACAAAAAACCTCTCTTACCAAATTAATATTGATCGTGCAGTCACCACTACCGTAATTTAGTGACCACCGCTTTGACGATTACCTATTACCTTAGTGACCATTACCTGAAAACCGCACAAATATAGACCGCAACATCTAATATCTTCCAATCGCGAGTAAATACGTCTTCTCATTTTCATTTAAGAGAAATGATGGTACAGTAAACTTAACTAAAAAATATTTCCCAGTGGTAAACTATAAAGTCATTCAGATATACACTTTACCATTATTTCAACGGTTCTGAGCTGTAATGTCAAATGATGGCTCGAATACGGCCGATACGCTCAAACACGAGCTATTGACATTGCCACCTTTTCTATTCAAATCTCATGAATCCATGCGCCTGGCTGATATGGTTGCACTTGCACCTGATATATGAAAGTAGCAAACACCTGAGGCTCCACTAATGCCAACACAAACATGCCACTATGTCGTGGATGATAGTTAACTACTTCATTTGGTAGGAGGGGGCACTTTATTCACTTACGGAAAGGTTGCTTCTTCTTATGTAGCTTTTGCACAAAAGTACTTTACATTAGCTGGCGTCATTTTTTTATACCGTCACCATAAAAAATGATGAGTCAAAATGTCTTTCGAACTGAGACATTAAGTCGAATATCGTAAATCTGATGGCTAGTAGACTTCTGGAAGCCGGTGTTGAGCACAAGAAACCAAAGGTTATGACATTTAAATAGCAAAAACAGTACCTGTTTTAACTGAGAACAGGGAGACTTGCTGGACTGGAAGTGACACCGTATTGTCAATCTTGCTAATACACTATTGAAAACCCGAGCAAGTACTATTTATTTCCAGAGTGGAGTTTCTGCTGACTCTGAAAAGATTTTTGACATCTCTTACTTCAAGACAAAGCTACCATTACATTACAGTTTTTAAAAAACTGAATTTATTCCTCTATTCTAAGAGTTTAAAATGTGATTAACAGCTGCCTGGAGAGTCCTATTGATTGTGGGAAAGTATTAATGAACCTTACACTATTGTGTAATTTTTTATTGTGTATTGTGTGAGCCTTATCTCTATTGTTAGCCTTGGAAGAACAATCACACTATTGTAAAATATACAAGTCCTTTATATACGTTGAAATTTAAAATGAATGAAAACCCAAAACATACTACATATAAAAAGACAAAAATAGTAATTTTTGTCCAAAAAAGCCAAAATGCTCTCGAGCGAAGCTGAGAACAATTTCGATATTCATTTATATAGCGTACCATTTTGAGAGGTCATACTGGTGTGCGATAGAGGATTCACCTCTGAACATACATTTTATTCATAAAAAATGTCATATACGCTGTTTATCTAATAAGACTATCGTTTCTGAATCAAAGTTACTCACCAGTTATTAGGACGGAGTCCAGTGTATACGATTGTGAAAAGGGGACTTACCTATAGCCATTCGAAGCACCATGACAGGTGCTTCCAAAAAATTGGATGAATTTAAGTATTCTAGCAACATAATCTATGATCAGCCAAAAGTCTAATTCAATTGTTGCAGCAACTTAGTTGCCTAAGTTTTACTCCCTTTGTCAAGCTGTTGAATGAGTGGGGGGGATCAATCTTTACTGGGCAACTCGCTACACAACAACTATGAAAACCGTTATTGAGCTGTTGTAAACAATAACCATAGAAGTGATAAGTGTTAAAAGTGAAAAATAGACGTCATAAAAACAGTGCATTAGCATAAAGGTAGTTATAATCGTTCACTGGTACAATCTACGCATGTTACCTGTCGCCTCATTTTATTTTTTATTTTTTGCAAGAACATAGAGTCAAGGACTCAATCAAGCAAGACGTTTCGAACTGATTAAGCTCCCTCTTTATTCTAGTTTTTGGAAAAACCTTGCAACTTATTTGGCAGTACCTGCGTTTTGGCAAGGCTTTTATTCTGTCCTGCTTTGTTTCTTCTGCTAAATTCATAAACAAATTTTGCGAAGATCATAGATATGTGATTAATCAGTTGTCGAAGGAAAAGCGCGTTTTGAAGGTTAGTAGATTTCATCTACTATATTTTTTCTTAGTCTATTCAACAGCTACATAAACAGCTAAGAGCGATTAAAGTCTCATATATTTATTTTCTCAGCCTCTTAATGTAGACACTTTCTATTAGAAACCCAGGGGAAGGGGGTCATTTGATCGCAAATTAAAGGTTGTGATTCCCCATTCTATACTTGAAGTCAATCGAAAAATGTTTCTTTCCATCAAGATCCCTCGTACTCCTTGGCAGCCAGCATGGCTCAAATGTCGGAAAAACTATGAAAAAAAAATCCAAAATTTAAAACTTGCTATCATGGTCATATGATAACTTTAGCCTTAAGAATGAAGGCTCAAAATAATGTATATAGTCCATACAAAATAGAAACTTCATTGATATATCAAAGCTAAATACCCCTGCCAAAGCAAACAGCAATATCACTTCAATGCATTTTTTTTCTATTGACCTGGCACCGTCCTATTCTAAACGTAATCGTAGAAACTTTGAAGAAGGCTTATTTGATCAGAAATTCTTGGTTATACAAGCCCATTTCAAGAGTAAGAAGCGATTAAAGTGCACCTATCCCCGTTCCTTCACTCTTTTTCTGTCTCCCTCCCCTCATCCTCTCTCGTCCTCCTCCTCGTCTGATTATAAGTTTGAGAGAGCCACTTTGTTTGGAATTTGTGTGTTCTATACCGTGTATTTGCATCACCAAGATCACCCTTTAGTGGTATCCGGTTACATAAAAAAAGAGATCTAAGCTGAGCTAATGTTTCGTTGACAAGTTGTGGAACAATTTATGCAGGAAGATATGAGGTTGCATCAGGCTCTTGTTGATGGCTTTTCTATGTATTGGAATGAATAGCTTTCCTTGACAAGTTGTGTAACAATTTGTGTTGGAAGATTTAGGGGTTGCAGCGGACTCTTGTTGATGAATCTTCTGTATTTTGAAATGAATAATCAGGTTAAATGAAAAAATGGGTAGGTTCTGAGTCAAGATAAGTTTCTTCTCCTCTTTTCATAAATTTCCTTTCTTCTTTTTTGTTAATGTTCTTTTCGTTCTTATATTGTGTTAGTTAATTGTTAGTTAATTACATGTAATTAAACAAATACTAGCTGTTGGGGTGGCGCTTCGCGCCACCCCAACACCTAGTTAGTGGGGCGCTTCGCGCCCCCCAAGCCCCCCCGCGCGCGTAGGTCGTTACGCGCCATATTAGTTACGCGCCATTGTAGTTGTGTCCCTGTGTCCCACCTGTGAATAGAGATATATATATATATATATATATATATATATATATATATATATATATATATATATATATATATATATATATATATATATATATATATATATATATATATATATATATATATATATATATATATATGTTTTTAACTACGTAAAACATGCGAATATACAACATTATTCGCTGTCCCATTGTCTGTGCATATAAATAGATTGTCAGGTTTACTGACTCTTGAACATGCAACATATAATTGTCCATGGGAAAAACATTCCGTATTCAGATCTATACCTTCTTATTCTAATGATATGTCCCTGTGTCCCGGTCGTCATTTATATTCCCTGTGTCCCGGTCGTCATTTGTGTCCCGGTATCCCAGTTTGTAATTTCTCTTTGAGTGTCCCGGTCGTCATTTGTGTCCCGGTATTTAATTTCATCAGTTGACAAACATGACGTCAGTCGCCAAACAACTTCATGACGCATACAGCTCAATCCTTATAATGACGTCAGTCGACAAACATGGTCAGTCGACACACAAACATGACGTCACTCGACACACACACACACACACAGACAGACAACTTATTTTTATATATATAGATAGGGAAATATAACGACTCAGTTTATCTGAACCTGTTTTTCAGATGCATGATACATAAATTGCGAAGGAATAATTTTGCTCGTTTTTTAGTTTCGGCTTTCTGAAAAACTTTGTTTAAAAAAAATATTTTTATACTTTTAGGTTTTTGAAATTTTTATAATAAACCCTACAAAAAGATCTTCAAGCAACTTCGGTGAAGAAACTAAAGAAGTCATAGTAAATTTTCGTGAAAAGATCTTTGAATATATCTTTGAGGACTTTCAGACAAAATAAAATTATAATATTTATGAGATATTTTCCTGTATTGTATATTGTCGTAAATTAATATTTTTTAGGAGGGGGGTGGCAAAGGTGTTATTTGGTAGGTATTCAAAAGGGTGTTGCTATCCCCCGTATTTTTGAGGACTTTCAGACAAAACAAAATATGAGATTATATCTTTGAGTACTTTCAGACAAAGAATTCTAATATTTATGGAATACTATCCTGTATTTTATATTGTTGTAAATGAAATTTTTTTTTTTTGGGGGGGGGGGCAAAGGCGTAATAGAGTAGTAAATATTTGGAAAAACTCGACAAACTCTCGGTTAAAATAATACAGAAGTATTTTAACTGACCATTACTTATAATTCAGCACCATTAAAAAAAGAAAAAAACCTTCCTGATACGACCGACTATATTCGTGAAAAATCGATTTGTTGTCGTTAATTTTTATTAAGAGTTAATAGATTATTCTTATACCAAGAATATACAGTTATGAATATGAACTGTAGGATTTAAGTGAGGAGCTAAAATTATTGTCACGAAACATTTTTCACAAACAAATGATTTTTCAAGGACGAAACACTTCAGGCGAGTTATTTATAAAAAGGAGAAATATTAAAAAATAAGCCCAAGGACAGACCCAAGATAAACTCCATAAGGTATAAAAAAGTTCAAACTATAAGAAAGGAGTGGCTTGGTCCAAAATTAATCAAAACTTATATTTGATTAATTGAAAACTTATATTTAAACTCTTAACCAAGAGTTTGTCAAAAACTTGACAAACTCTTGGTTAAAATAAAAGGTATTTTAACTGACCATTACTTATAATTCAGCACCATTATAAAAAGAAAAACCTTCCTGACACGACCGACTATATTCGTGAAAAATAGATTTGTTGTCGTTAATTTTTATTAAGAGTTAATAGATTATTCTTATACCAAGAATATACAGTTATGAATATGAACTGTAGGATTTAGGTGAGGAGCTAAAATTATTGTCACGAACCTTTTTTTACAAACAAATGATTTTTCAAGGACGAAACACTTCAGGCGAGTTATTTATAAAAAGGAGAAATATAAAAAAATGAGCCCAAGGACAGACCTAAGATAAACGTCATAAGGTATAAAAAAGTTCAAACTATAAGAAAGGAGTGGCTTGGTACAAAATTAATCAAAAGTTATATTTAAGGAATTTTGGTAAGAGTTAATGTATCAAAACAATTTCGTCTTTATGCTGATTAAAAAACAATACAAAATTTATTTGGCTTATTGTTACTAATCAAAAGTTACGAACCTAAGAAAAATGGTCTTATTTCCGAAAAGGGTAGAAACAGCCTTAAAAAACCAAACGATCTTAATAAAAATAGCATCCGATTCAGCATATTGGAGAGTCCTATTTTGTAAGTCTTAAGGTCTTTATCTACAAAAGAAGGGATTTTTTTTTGCCAGAAGAGACATCTTAGAAGCTTGTATACAATACAATAACCCCAAGGGTTATTGTATTGAACAAAGAATCCGAGAAGATCGAGAGCGGACAAATTATAACTGAAATCGATAGTTATTGCAACCTTTTCAGTGATCAAAAAGATTTTGCCACATGAAAGGGTTTTCAGCAAATTTGTTTCACCAAACTCCGATGTTACTCCAAAAAGGGCGGGAGTTGTGATCGATTGGCAACTCTGAGACAGAAAAACAACTTAAGAACATTAAAAATATATTGAGCTTCCCAGTTGCGGAGAAAGAAATATGGCACAGTGGCGAAAACTCATTTAGTATATTGCGTATACGAGGTAAAACAAACGGGAAATATAAACAATTATTATCTTAATGCTTGATTTAATAACTAATTTGTTTCACTTTTTTTCCTTGAAACTACGTCCAGGGACCTATAGCTATATATCGGCTTTTCTGAAGGATGGGAAGTGTGTCATTGCTTAGGGTGGGGTTGACACATACCTAAAACAGCGTATTTTAATGCTCAAAATTCTTTACTCTCCATGACCCTTCATATAAATATAGAAAAGGACTAATCTTCTTACTTTTCAGGGACGTCTCGAATCCACTTATGGTGCTAAGTATTTATCTAGTCAATGGGAGCCCGAAAGTGCTATGAAGCTTCTGCAGAACAGGTAATTTTTCAATTTCACTGAATAGCGTGTTTTGATTAAAAAAATCTTTGCATGGTACTCGTTTTAAAAGAGTGCATCATGTCAACCTTTCTACCACAGGTAAGGAGTAGAGGTTGATAGCTTTAGAGGGTGTATGGGTCTACTTTTGTCACCCCCTTTTTTCAATAGTATATATCAAAAATACCTTCAGGACTCCGTTTCAAATAGGGTACAACATACCTATCCTTCTTCAAATAAACTGATATGAGGATGGGAGAAGGGTTGAGGTGTCAAGGTGAAACTTTACGCCTCCACTTTTCCGATAAAATCATAATGTAACCTAATACTAAATTTCTTGGAATTGTTCTCGTTAGGTTGCCTTTGAATGCCAAAAACTTTGTAGCCTACTTGTCAAATATTAAGTTAATTTGGCACTTTTCCAAAAAATTTAGCTGATATTCAAAGGTTGTTAACGTCTTTGAAAATACGTTTGTTGTATCCCTCTGTCTTTGAATACTTGCTCCATTACCTTCAAATACATCTAAAAAGTCTTATTATTAATATGCCTGCTTTGAAAATCCCCATTCCCAGGTATTAGGAGCCCAAGGCACTTGCCCCTAAGGTTTTGAGTCAAGTGGTGAATAACCATACCAACTCCTCTTTTGAAAACTTTCCAGTAGGGAATAGTGTTTAAAGCGTCGCTAAGTCATTTCTTGCCTCCGTTTTTACAGACTATCAAGCTTTGTATGATTCTGGTTTGATCCCAAATATTTTGATAAATAATTATGGGTGGAAGGTGTGTCAGAAGTTAATAGGGGGACACCTGGCCCACTTTAATTCTACATTCGTAGGATTGAAATTTTTTGTGATTTTCGTTGCAAGTATGTGCCACTTCCCCTACCAATAAAAAGTTGTGATGAGAGAGGTGAGGGACTGCTGGATCAGTATAGGCCCACTTTAAGCCTCCAGTAATTCAGATTGAAAACACTTATGTGATTCCTCTCCAGGCAACTAACAAGTATCCTTATCTTTTGGCTTGAAATTCGGCAGAGGGACATAGATTCAGGAAATTGATGGGAACCATTTATATCAATAATGGTGCTAGTTAGAAATCTTTGGGAAAATCTAGTTTCATTGAGGTGCATATGCCTCAAGGGATGGCATGACCCCCTCAGAAATTGTAAGGGAAAGGCTGTCACTTATTTAAGTTGTCAGTTATTTACAAGTTTTACTATTCGGGAAAGAGAAGTGCGTTTCATGCTAGGTCTCACAACCCTAACGGTAGGGACAAGTCTAATATATTTTTCAAGAAGCTTATATTTTTATGGCTTTATGTGAAAAATTAAGGAATTTCAGCGAAACCGTCAATGTATTAATTAGATTTCCACTAAAATTGCTCATGGCATCTGAAAAGGCTAAAGGTATAAAGATGAAACTTTCAAGATTGTGCTAAATCAAAACACATGTGGATGCAAGTTGTCACAAGAACATAACAGTAGTATCTCAGGAGTGGTTGGCGTCATTAATTTTAAAATTTCCGGCCATATTGAGGGGGCTGTTGAACTAATCAAAAGACGCTCTCAGCATCTAGGTTGTCAAAAGTGAATGCCTGCGATATATCAGGAATTGCTGAGGACTATAAACTTAACGCGCGCGTTGAGAGGACTTGCGACTAAATCAAAGACACTAGACACATAAACACAATAGCACTTCTAAAACAGCACGTCTAAAATATCTCTTGAACTTCTAAGTGAATTAGTTTGAAAATTTCCATTAATGGTGAGTACGGTGCTGAATAAAATCAAAAGATACTGTATGCATCCGACAGGTTCATCGACAAGAAATAGGCTAAGAGAATTTAGTTTAAACTTTACAGGCACATTGAAAAAAATATTGAACTAAATCAAAAGACACTATGTTCATCCATATTTTTAGAATGGCTTACCTGCAATATTTCATGAGCGGCTAATAGTATTAAGTTGAAACTTTCGGTGCGATCTGAGAAAAATCAAAACACACTATGTTCTTCCAGGATATCGAAAGGGCGTATGTGAAACTTTTCCGGAATAGCTAAGGATAGAAAGTAGAAAATTTCAGAGTAGGTTGAGATGAACCAAAACAAGCTATATGCGTCCAGGCAGTCAAAGGGCATATCAGCAATTTTCAGGAACTCCTAAATAATTTACTGATAATTGTTATTTATTTTGAATGCTTGCAAGCATAATTTAGACGCTTGTTTTTGGTTTCATTTATTTATTGACAGTAATTTATTTTCGATCTTAGCTTCCACTATTATTTGACTCCAATTCTAATCGTCTTTGGATCCATGTGGTTCTTTATTTTTTTTTTTTTTTAAATACTCTTTTAGTGGAACTTCCTTTTTCTAAAAATTAATTCCGACTTGTGATGAACAGAAATTACTGTCAATGAATAAATAAAATCCAAAGTAATATGAACTTAAACTTAAATGAGTAATTTTTATTTTTTAATTTTGTTCATTTTAGCATTGATTTATTCACCTTACGTGGGCGAATCTTAAATAGATACAGGACCTTAAATCTAGGTTTTCAAATAGATAGCCTTTTGTTCTACGGGAATCTATTGTAGCATGATCGTAAGAAGTTTAGAAAAGGAGTTGAGACAATTTTGTTTTGCATTTGTTCTATTTTGTAGTAGAATAGAGACAAAATAAGTGATTTCACAAGCTGCAAGTTTCAATGACTTGAAATTACTGGAAATTTGCTAATTTCAGATTAAATTTTTTTTTTGTTTTATGATTTCATGCCGAAAAAAATTATCTATTTTACTTCACCATAAAAAAATAAATAAATAAGAAAGCCGTAGCGTTGTTACTCAACATATCTATGATGAAGTTACTGTTGTTAAAATTTTATGTCTTTACTTTCAGATTTTTTAAAACAAAAATTTTCAATTTCAGTAAAATCTAATTTATTTAGTCGTATTACCCCAGGACCTCAGTACACATTTTATCACTCCAACATAGATTTATATATGTCATGCACTCAGATAACAAATGTTACATATTCCGCATTATTTTTACTTTTGAGGTCCAGACTTCTGTTTGATCACTATGGTGCGTCATTTTTATCTAGTTTTAATTTTCGTTTTGCTTAACCTGGTAAGGCAAATTATTTAAGGAAAAGCTTGGAGTGAAATATGGAAATACATTGAGATTTTAATGGGTTACCCCAATTGTCGATTATTCGTGATTTGCATTGGCATAATGTATATTGTACTTATATTTGTTTCATTCAAGTTATTTAATATAACATCCGATCTTTAGAAACTTGTTTTTTTTAAACACAAGTAAGAATGACGTTGAAACTTGAGCCAACAAGAACTTTATTCTGCGTATATGGGCTGTTTTGCCCCTCCAACTCCTTCTCTTCACGGTAAATTCTGACAAAAGTTCTCTTATTGTCAAACAATATGTTAAATTCTTCAATGTCTTTAGCTTGCGCTGGAAATATCATTGTTTATAGTAAACACAGGTAATACGGTGTTATAATTCTTTCAGTGTTGAAGTAAAAAGGTTTAATCTTGTAGAAATTAAAAAAAAAAACTTTCCGAAAAAGAAATTTTTCCAAGATAAGTAAAGGGCATGTTAAACTTAAGATCAGCAGAAATAAATTCTATAATAATTCAATTTTCAAAACGACACGGAAATTACTATTAAAGAATAACTAATAGGTAGAAATCGGGAGAGATGGTATCCTCACCTAGGTAAATTCTTTCAGTTTTGACTTCTTTCAGTTTTGACTAGGTAATTCTTTCAGTTTTGACTTCTCTTTATACAATCAATCCTCTTTCGTTATAGGTCAGAAAATGAAAAGGAGAAGAAACCACTTTCGGCAATGGAATCCAAAGAAATTGTAATCCGAATTGAATCTGCAAGTGATGATATGAACCTGGATAATATAAGTCTCTCTTCGGAAAACCCTTCGTTGCCAGAGAAAAATCCTGAAAAAATTCAAAAAACAAGGTAAGAAAATATAAATAAAAGAGTTAAGAACCATGATTTTATTTGTGTAACAAAAGAAGTGTTAAATAAAAAAAACTGTAGTATGTTCAGATGTAAAGGCTGATTCTTCCTTCTAGCAGAACCTCAGGGACGTTTAGGGAGGGTATTTTCTTTACCGAACATCAGCCTGGATTTAGGGCAAACCGTTTGACAGCACACGAAGTTGCAGCCCTTTTATTAGAAATAAACGATTGTTTAGATCGTGATTTCTATGTGGCTACTGTTTTCTATGATGTAAAAAAGCATTTGACACTTTAACCATGAAATTCTCCTTGACAAAATAATAAATTCCGGCATGAGAGAGAAAGGATTACAAATTATTAAATCATAACTATGCGGACGTAAGATCACAGTTGATCTCGGTGGAAAAAATGCCTAATTTAAAAAGTCTTAATGATATTGGTGTCCCCCAAGGCTCAGTATTAGGTCTTCTTTTATTTTTATTTATATTAATGGTCTTCGACGAGGTTTGCATGAGAATATTATCTATAAAATTCTTTTTCAGATGACACAGCCATACCATTTAAAGCTAGGGATTCATCAATATTGATCGAAAACTTGATTATATGTGTTACGTCAGTTAATCGAGGGTTTGTTTCCAGTAATCTAGTACCAAATTTTACGAAAACTAAATTTATGGTTTTTGGTCGTCTCAAACATGCCACTCGAGAGATTTCTTGTCAGAGCTTAAGGTCGGTGGTGAAAATATTTTTAGATTCCAACCATATCGCTATTTAGGATTTATCCCCTTTTGTCATGTCACAATCATATTGAGTATTTAAGTTTAAAATTTGCTCAAAATATTGGGTCGATCTATCGTGTAAAGAATAGTTTTCTAATTTCCATATTAAAAATAATTTACCACTCTCTAATTGCTTCTTATTTGATTACTGCTCAATTGTTCATCTTAATACCTTTTGGAAGCATATAAAACCTTTACAGGTACTATAAAATAGGGTAATAAGAATACTTGGAAATCGTTTACATCGACCTTCAAATCTTGAAAATGGTTCAGAAACTAATACTTTATTCTTTTTCCTAAAGTTGTTAGATTTGAAACATATACGAGCATTATATATTTCCATATGGCATTTTCAAATCCAAAATTCTAATAATAATTTCTGTGGTAAATCTCTGTTAATTTCACCTCCTCATTTGGATTGTTGGTGGTCTGGGATGTACCGAATTCCTTTTATTAGTTTTGAAAGGTCAAGGTATTAGATAAGATACCAAATACCTTCATTGCAACAACTATAAGCTGAATGACAAAATTCTGTTTGATCCATCCGAAAAATCTTAGCTAAGTATTGAAGAACGAAATATTTTTTTTTTTCCTAATGCTTGATTATTCATCATTGGTGATGTAATATCAAATTATTTGTTCTTTTTCTTTGTGTGTTTTTTGTGTCCCTGAGTTTAAGATGGCCTCACACGTCCCTCCTGCCCATTTTTAGTCATTTACTTATCCTTATTACTTCTCCTTTGTGTTTTCTTTCTATTTTTTTTGTTATTTGCCATGTTAGTTTTTGGAATTATTAGTGTGATTAGATGTTGCTGTTTTTTCTATGTTTTGTGCTGTCCCAGCCTTACGAGCTCTGCTCTTTGAGGGGGTATAATATTTTTTTTTTATCTTTTAAGTTAAATATAGTTGTGGAAAAATCGGAGTTGTTCAGAGAGTGGTAATAGATGAAATAATATTTTGTTTTATTTCATTAACAGTAACCAAACTTCACTTTTCAACAGAACTTGAGTGTAAATGCACACAAAACATCACAAAATCGAGGAAGGCATTTAGATTTCTTGGTGCACTTTCTGCTACACTTAGAAAAGGATTATGAAAATCCCGATGAAAGCGAGGAAGTGCTCGAAACAACAGGACGAACATTTTGTCCAGATAATTGCCATCCATAACTCAAAAGGCTTGGCAGACATGGTCTTTCACTCAGTGAGACATCCCTGATTGCAAGCTGATAGTAAGAATGCTTAAAATGTTCCTAAAACAGCCCCCATTAAAGGGGACCACGCTTTCAGCTCCTTCTTACGAGGGTAAAAGTGTACTCGTAAATCATTGAGGGAAAATTGATTAGGATCTCTTCAATAAGCACAGATTTTCAGCTTTCTTGCAACATCTTGGAGGGAGAGCATATTGGCTTTCGTGAAGGTTTTATCCCTCAACTTCTGTATTGTACGCTGAATCTCCGTGTACAGACCGCTCTTCTTGGCGGAAACTAAGAGTATTCGTTTTCCTTTGAGAAAAATGTAACTCACTGTGTCATACCTTAGAATGCAGTGAATTGACTCCAGGGAGTTCAGAATTTGCTTCTCCGTTCTCTGGATCAAATGACCAATGAAGACATAATATTTTGGACCCTTTACGAGGGGTTGAGTCATAAAATTCTCAACGAAATTCACAAAGGAATTGGTCCACTGGTATCACAACTATATCAGCATCATTAGTACAAACAGTCACCCTTTCAGAGCTGTTTCGGAAGCAAAAGGCAAAGTGCAGAGCCATTCTGGTGTCCGGAACCTTAGTTATCTTACACAGAAATTCCTTGAAACTGAGCGAATCAACATCCTGAGTTCCACATACAGCTCTAATCCTGTCTTGAAATCCTCCATATAGCCATAAACCACAAGGTGTAAGAAGTACTTAAGCTGCTTATATAGTCAAATCCATTTGATTCCCATGTTACATAAATTCCTTTCATGCCATTTGCTTTGCTCCTTGTATTTGCAACAATCTTTGTCTAGTTCCCAATTTTTGAGCTCGTTGAGATTGAGTAGACTGTTGAGCAGTGGCCGTGTAACTCATGACGCTCACTGCAGTCCTCTAGAGATACAATACAACCATTTGGATCAGTGTGACCAAACAGTCTATCATACCTATTACTCACGATTTTAATTTCACTTGCTGTTTCAGGTATCCCTTTCAACACGGCTTTAAGCAGCCGCATGGCATAGATTTCGACGGTTTTATGTTCAGCTAGTGGCTTTGGGCGAATCGGCGGCATGAAGGCAATAACAAAGGCCTCACACCTATACAAGCAACGTTTCTGTTCCAAGCTCGGGTTTTCAGGCCATTCACGCAAGCCACTGGCCTCACTCAGAAAGTCTGGAACGGTAGACTTAACACCACTTCGAAGTGCCAACGTAGAAACCCCTAGCTCAATAATTGAAGGAGCATATGAAACGAGTTCAAAGCTCAGAATATTTTTAAGCTGTTTAAGTCCAGTCTTATGTTTTCCAGTGGAATCGTCTATGATTTCTTTTGGGAACTCATCTGACTAAATGTATTTAAAACTGTATGTATTTAACTGTGGGCTTGTGTTGTGTTAACTGGGCAAAGTCTATGCCTTGAGCTCAAAGGAAAGTAGAAACCCTTAGCTCAATAATTGAAGGAGCATATGAAATGAGTTCAAAGCTCAGAATATTTTTAAGCTTTTTAAGTCCAGTCTTAGGGCTGAAATCTATCGCACGCAGAATTTTCTTCACTGTCATAAGCTCTGGAAAACTAGGACTTTCAAACGGCACTCGTTTTTGTTCCCGATTCTCTTGAAGCAAGATCCATTGAAGTTATTTGAAATTTTGAAACGGTTTTTCATCCTATTTGAAATACTTGGTTACAGCTTCAATTCCTCGTTTCTTACCTGTAATAAGGAGCTCGCAACTGCTGGACTGGCCCACTCATTGGTTATCACAATCATATGGATTTCCTTAAGAAAGCTTTACATAAACGCATGGCTACCTGTGGCTGCTATTCATTGTCCTAGGCTGTTTCAGGTGTATGATCGCTAGGAAAAAGAGAAGTAGTACAAGGGTTATGCAAGGCGTTGTGGGTCAACGCAAGGAAATATGTCTTTGTTATCACTAGACCAGTACTGGGGAAGTTTAAAAGTTAGTGAAACACTCATAACCAAGCCCCTCGCCTAATAAAGTAGCTAGCTTTGATGCACTTACCAGGAAAATGTTCAATATATACTGAAATAATATATATAACGTTTAAAATTAATTCTTTGAATATCTTCAGTAATACAATACTTTACCGTTATATTTGACATTTTTAGGGGGTCATTAAGGACAGACAAGCACAATTACTAAATTGTGTGTATAATGAAGTGATTTCAATTGGTTTGTTTGCTTTAAAATCTTCGATTATAACCAAAGTGATGACGGTAATATTCGTGCGTGCGATGAGATCACATTGCTAGGTAGCGCTCCTGTAAAATTTCCGTTTGGTACATTAGTGCAGCGCAAAGAGAGTGTTCAAGCACGGAAAGATTTGGGTCGCATCGGGAGATTTAAGGTGGGGGAGGGAGAAAACTTGTAAAAATACTTAGTATTGCACAGGGCATAGCTTTTTCACGCTAATGTCGACCAGTTGAAGAACTCTTAAATTCTTAACGCTTGGAAGTGCAAATTAAGACAGGGTAAACGTGGAAGGTAGGGTAGAGAGATAACACTCCCCCTCCACTCTTTAAATCCCTCATTAATGGAATTGGCTCTGAAATGGCACTTATGGAGAAATATTCTGCTAAACAATGCTCAAAAAAGGTCCCCAGAATAAAAATATACCCAGTCTTCGTTGTTTTTTTTTCTTAAGATACGACCTTTTTGCCATTGGCGCAACAAATTTTGAAAGTGGTACCACATATTTGTTTTCAGCGCTTGTTATATATTTTTATGTTTCTATCTTTTACCGTAATATTAAATAATCCTGTGCTAAATGAAAATAGGACTCTTAAATTATATTTTGTTTGGAAGCTTTTTTATCTCTTAATTTTTCTTCAGTTTTGCCGTATTGTTGAATAAATCTTCGTCATATGAAAATTGGATCCAATTGGACCAGAATTTATCGAACTTTTTGCGGGAATGCGTGCACAACAAATTTGTTCTAATTTTTCTCTGGCACAGCGAGTGCTTGATCTAGAAATCTACTTGTCAGCGTTTCATATTTGGAAGAAGTGTTTTCAAAGTTTTTGTTTTCCAAAATATTTTCCAAAAAATCACTTTTATATGTCTCATTTACTATAAAAGTTGTCTTTAAATCTTTCATTAAATGGGCGTACTTGACCATATGTGTCTCATCAATACCCCTATGGAATGGCATGCCCTCCCCTGCCATTATTTAAGTGGATTTTTTGGGGTAATAAATTCTTTGTGTGTCCCAAGTCTCCTCCAATTAGAACATCTACTGCAAGAAAAGGAACTAAGCATACTTTTACTGTTTTTCTTAGGATCGTTTCGTCATCCTTTGTAATTTCTATTCTAACCCAAGCTAATGAGCATGGGTGCTTATCTCCATAATAACATAATGTTGTGAGCGTATCTCTGTTGTCTACCTCCATTTTCTTAATTAGGTCAGTTCACACGTATGTTTGGTTAATGCAATAATCAATTGCCATTTCAACAAATTTTCCATTCAATTTTCAAGAAATCTTATGCGACTGTACAAGCACATTTTTTTTTTTAATTTTATGAGCCGCAGCTAATGCTATCATTTTATAGGTTTTTTGATCATCTTTATTGGGGTAGCTTCTAGCAAAATACTTTGTCGTACCACAGATATAGCAAGTTAATTCTTCTTGTTTGGGCTTAATGTACGTTTTGGTCTATGTAATATTGTTTTTTTTATTATACTCTCTATATTGGAATTTCTTTGTATCCGCTACTTCATTTGTTGTTTCGGTCCGCTTATCCGCTAACTCTGCCGCTTTGCTTATTTCTGGGTTCTTTTCTTTTAAATGTAATTTCAATTCTCTGTGGGTATTTTGTAAAAATTGATTCATCGTAAATCTTTGGTCCATTTCCTTAATCTTTTTTTTCAGTCCTTCGGAACCTTCTAACATGGTGCATTCACCTGATTCTAATCATTTTTCTTGTAGAACTGTCAGTCTTTATCCATATTTTCGCTGTACTCTGTATTCATTCAGTCTGTATTCCGTCTTCAAGTTTCTAAATATCTTTTTGTTTCGTTTCTGAACTTTTGGCGAAAATGTTCCAAAGATAATTTCAATCACCTAATAGTCGCTTCTTTTAATGTTTGATAGTCGTTCGCGTACTGTCTTGACAATGTCAAAAATGAAGTTTGTGCCTTCTAATTTAGCTTGGGTTGTATTATATTTAACCATGGTTCCTCCAGCGACCAGTTCAATTAGGCAATTGTTTCAAAATTAGAAATAAATAAGTATATATGTTTATTTTCTCTCATCGGCTGGAACTTTGCGGCGTACATTATATTTATTGTTGATAATTGTTGTTGCGTCTGGGAATTTCTTCTTGTAATCATTCCCATCAATACTTTCTTTTCCTCTTTATCTGCCTCCTCCTTTATTCTTCTGCTATTCTACCGGTCTCCTCAGTAGAAAACCAGGTTTGTATTTGTACCACATTTCATATTCAAAAACGTGGTGGGATTCTCTTTTGGTAGGTCCTTCCTGTTGCAAACCCCATGGAGAACGTGGTCTCATTTCTTTTTGGCGGTTAGTTCCACGACACATCGAAGAGGGGGGCTCCAGACCAATTGAATAGGGGGACATACGGATAAATTGGCTCAGAACATAGAAGCAATACGACAACAAGGGATGTATGCCTTTTTTACAAAATTGTATGGGACCTTGCAACACTGTGTGACTAATTTTCAAACCCTTTGTCTTGTAAACATATTTTCACTTAGTTTTATATAGGCTAATTTCCAATTCCTTATTGTTTTTGGATTGATCAGACCCTGTTTTTGGGAATTCATCTTAGAACATAAATCCTTCTAGAATTTTAGAGTTTGGCCGTATTTTCACTTAGTCTTAATATAGACTAATTTTCGATTCCTTATTATTTTTGGATTGATTAAATTTGGGAATTCGTCTTAGGCAAAAACTCCTTTTAGAGTTTTATAGTTTTGCCGTATTTTCACTTTGTTTTAATATTCAGTAAAATGCAAATTATATTTTTACCTTGTAATGTCATAGGAGGTTTGGAGCCCTACTATTTCCAATTTCTTCTCATTTTGAGTTTTGTTTGATTATTTATTGTAATTTCTGTTCGATTTTGGTTTCATTTATTTATGTAAGCTGACATTTGATAGTTTTAGCCTTGGAGAATATTGGATTTTATTTTCCGCTTATTTTTGGTTTAATGGAGTTCTTTACCTTTATTTAAAAATCTATTTTGTGTAAAAAGTTTTTTTCAATTTTTTTTCCAACTTGGAGTAGACATCTTTTAGTGGTTTTGAAAGAAAGGTAGGCTTGGTCCCGGTAGGAAGCGTTACAACTGAGAAATGTTACCACGAAAGTTGAATTTTTAATTCTTTTTAAATTCATTTCCAGATTGATCTAATGCTGCAATAGTCAAATAAAAATATTTACAAAAAATTTATCATTTATACATAAGATCAATAAGTTAAGAACACTAAATTAAAAAAAAGTATAATTGAAATTAATAGAATTAAGAAAAACAAAAAAAATGAAACTCTTGATTCATAAAAAACGGAATTTATAGACTAATTCTGAAAAATAAAAATTAAAGTCTTTTTATCTCTTAAAAAAAAAAGAAAATGAAATGTACATTTCTTCAAAAAAGTCCATTTTAGCCCTCCTTGTCACCTAGTCGAAACCCAGAGTTCTCCCAGAGAGTTTGGTGCAGACTAGAGTCCCCTTGCTGTGATTGCCTACCGGTCGGAGCGGAGACCCATTCGGACTGAGCGGAACCTCACAGCAAGGAGGGTGGATGGCATTGAACTTTACCCATTTTTATCCTTAATCATCAATCTGAAGAGTTATAGTTTTGCTATTATTACATATTGTTTTAAAATTTTGTCTGACATAAATAGTAAAGCCAAATCTATATTCATCTCTAGAAAACCGAGATTATTTAGAAAAAACTCTTCTCTTCGACCATGAAAGAGAATGTTTTAACCAAAAACGCAAAAAAATTAATTTAAAAACGCAACATCTCCACAAACACAGTTTTTTCAAAAAAAGTAAAGAGCTGCATTAAACCAAAGATGAATTGAAATAAGTTCTAGGAATTTACAAGCCTAAAACTACCATAAATCACTATCAATAAATAAATCAAACCCAAAACAGGCACAGACTACAAGAAATAACAAAATCAAACTCAAATTAATGACCCTTGTGTCTTCTCAGGACAAGAACCTAATTTGCATTTTGCTGAATACAAAATACATTTTAAACATTATCTCCATCAATGTATGCTAAACCGTCAATCCCCATTCATTTATTCTTTCAGTTATCCTAGTTATGAATGTGATTTCTTTTTTTTGCGGGTGATTGTGTTTGTTTTATGTGAAACAAAAAAACACACAGATTGGATAAAAATTATTTTCAGTTTAAATATCTTTTAAATTAATCATGGATGCAACGTCAGATACAACCGAGTAATGAAAGGATTCCAGCCCATATTAACCGAAAATTTAAAAGCACAGTTAAAAAAAAATTAACAAAAACTGTCGAGTGAGAAATAATTGTCATTTGAAGCTAATTCAGGAATATTAACTGTTATTTCAATTAATTCTAATATTAAACGCTTATTGAAAAAACAAATCTACGGATATCTTGAAAAAAAAGCCAAAAAGCTCTTAAAAACAATTTGTCGGATTGTATAAATACATAGAAAAATAACTAAACCTAGTTAATTGATGTCGATGATTGTTGGAGCTATGTTAATCAAATTGGGTCTATTTTAATATATACCTGTATCTGACTGATACTAAACGAAGCGGATGTTTAATCGTTTCTTAATTTTTTACTCATTTTCTAGGTTTTCATTTGTAGAAACTGAAAAAGACCCTAACGAATGGGAGCCTAGCCAGTCAACAGTTCTTGAACTTGTGATCTCATTTTGGTAAGCACAATAAACCATGAGAAAATCATTATGTAGATTAGAAATCAGTATCTTCGTGAGACCCATTTTTAGGGCGGGAAACCAAAGCAACGTATGATCTAGACTTAGTAAAGCCTTGGCCATTTAAGAGACTGTTTATGAGTATCAAGGTATGGAAAAGCTACAGTAACCATCCACCCCTCCCTGTCAATGGCAAGATCAGGTTGAAATATATAAGCGTAAATTTTAATTTTAAAGAAAATCCCTGGGAAACAGGATTTGATTTCAAAACTTAGTGTCATAACCCATTTTTTTTCAAGTGATTACCATTGGCCCTTCTTGGACTTAAAACAGTCAGGGCCAACTAAACCATCCAGTCAATCCAATAATTTTTTTAAAAAAAGGAACTGTTGAAGTCTATATTTTCATCGCTTTTCTTGTCGTTGTGACGGGTTTCTTCGGTTCTACCTTTAATAGATCATCTTAGATTATCATATTTTTCTTGTTAATGTCTCTCATAGAGCTTGTTTAAATACGCTGGAGACGCACCGCTCATGTAAAACTCGCTAAAACGTGATTTATTCCGTTTTTAAGGGAACCATGGACTTCCAGCCAAGAGTAATTACCAGAAAATTGGACTGGCTGTCTTAAAATTTTACTTCTCCGAAATTTTGTTCCTATTTTAGCCCTTGTTGATAGACGATCATCACCAAGTGTTAAAAATATCGTGACAAAGATCGGCCTAGGGTTGCACAAAGCCGCTATTGTTACTGCAAGTCCTCGGAACTTTCTATTGTATGGTTCTAAGCTTCAACCCTTCATTAAGACTTGGAAAGATGTATTAGTTCCCGTCCTATGCTGGCTTGGGGCCCATGGCTTTACCTTAGGCAATTGTAATGTAAATCATTTAAAAAATATGGGAACTCTAATTTCGAATGTTACAACTTTCAAAAAACAACTATCATTATGACATTATGACTGACAAATCATACACTTTGAACTGGGCTTGTTAGGATTTTAGAAACTGATTTCCCAAAGATAGGAAACAGGAAATTAGGGAATATAGAATTTGTTTACTCAGACAGGAAGGATAGGGTAAATTGGCAGGGAACAGAACTCACGACGAGTCTTGCTTAGGATTGGAAGGTATCAATACAAGAATGCTAGTCACTCATTTTAGGACTAAAAAGCGCAAATTGTCATTCGTAGTAGTATAAGTCCCTGTGTAATCGACAAATGGACATAGTAATGACTCAGGTGAATTGTACTTAAATCTACAGGAACAAATGAGAAGGATTCCAGCTCGAAATTCGCTATTTTTATTTGGGGATTTTAATCGCCAGACTCGTAGAAAAAGAGATAAATGGTATTCTAGCGTAGGTAAATTTGATTATACGGCAATATGGTGACTTTGGTGCAAGTTTATTTAGTAAAAAGTGATAATAGACTGCTAAAATTCAGTAGGCAAATCGTCATAGCTAATACAGTATTTATACATAAAATCGCCCATAATTAAAAATATGGTACTCAAACGATGGTAAGACGGCCAACCTTATTGAGTTGGTTATTTTAAATCGAAGACTGGCTGGATTAATACAGGATAATGGAATATATTATCAGTCAGGTATCAAAACAACTTCAGAACTTCTTTATTTTCCTCCAATACCCTTAGAACAAAAACAGATTAATGTATAAAAATCTTTTTTTGTTAATATTGAGTCAGTCAAAGCTAAACATTCAGTCTGAACATTTTGCAAGGGAGATACGACCTACTGAATTGAGAACACAAGAAGATATGTCGTTTTAAATTATTCAGATTATCATTAAAAAATGTAAAAATATCTTAATTCGTTCATCAAATGCTTAAAATGTTCAAAAAGAAAAAAAATAATTGGCAGTCAGCAAGTTTACTTTGCTTCTTTGCCAGCTAGCCATCTGTGCGCTCATAGTAAGACCAGGATTGAGGAGTTATATTGTGGTGTAATTCAAGGATATACTTCGTCTTGAGTGAATTTACCTGCAGTCTGTTATTGTATTGGCGTGGAACAACTTGTGGCTCCACTCTTCTGACTCTTTGACGAGGAGATGCCATTCCTGGTCGAATTCGAAGATGTGTTTGATGTTTCCATTATGGTAACAAAGAACTCCAAGGTTCCGTACCTTAGAAACACCAGCTTCTCTTCCAGGGCTTTTGGACTGAATGAAATTGACTGTGTTGTGATCCTTGAGAAAATTCATGATTCAGAACTTAGCAGCCGTATGATCTGTCTTACCGGGTCATCTTCATCTGGTTCTAAAGCTGGTATGGGAGATGTAGCTTATACTTCCAGATTTTCCTTTCCATACAGGCGTGATGGAGTCGCATTCTATTTTTATAATCAAATACTTTGGATAATAGTAACTTCATATTTGACAGTAAGCATATCCAGGGTGCTAGAGAGGGTGCAGTTTCTTTTTTGGTTATCACAGTAGTCGCACCACAAGATAAGAAATTTCTTTCCTATCTGAATCTCTCGTTCTATAAAATCCACAAAAACACTCGCAAACTCAGAGCTAGTTATTTCGCCTAGAGTTTTATCTCACATGTAACAATAGCCACTTTGTGTGCCTAGATCATAGAATGAAAAGTTGTGGTAGTACATAATTCCACCATTGCTCTTTGGAAGAAGTTACAAAGTCTACTGGTCTTGCGTATAGACACGAAAAACAACGCTAGCTGCAGTCTTGTCTTCATTTTTTGCATCACAAACCTTGTTTTTCAATGCAACATGTTGGTTCCATACTTCGTTGATAACGATTCCTGTTTCGTCTTCGGTGGAAAATCGAGTTATTTTCTGATGAAAGGTGTCATGGAACAGCCTTACACTTAGTGGTTTCTGCTTCTCTTTGCCGTAGCTTTCCTTATATAACGCATAAATTTCCGATTTGGACTTAAAGCTAAGTCCGAGATATAGTTTTGAAATATTTTCCAAGTAGTAAAGGTTGAGCAGCTTAGAAAAGCTGTCAAGCAATGTACTAAAAAACTGTTTCTTAGAGCTGCTGAGCTTCTCTTTTCCATCATTCCTGCCCCGAGATGTCGAATAAATATGCGGAGACCTATAGGTGCCATGTGCTGCCTGTCCCGTTTTCATCTTGTTTTGAACTTGTTTTTCTCTGAGCGAATACGTATTCAGTAAAGTTTTCTTACAAAAACGGGAAGTTGCATAAGACTGATCTTTAAAACTGTACTCTAAAGTTAAACTTCGTTTTAACTGTGTCCTGGCTTTTATGTTGTTGCATGCTGTTTATAGTGACAAGGCTTGGCACGTCTATTTTTTTTTTTTATGGACATTATCTATCGTACAAGATCCACTATACATTTTCTGTGTCTCTTTTTCTGTAAATTCGCTACAGTGATGTTGCGTGCTTTTCGGGTACTTAGTCGAGCGACACATCGGCTTCAGTTTAGCTCCTTTACGCTTAATCTGTTTCCACTCACCGTCTTCCTTTTTATAAGATATATAAGGTTTACCTTCTGTCTTAAGTCACTTATCCTTGTTGTGAATCCATATTGAACTGTCGCTTTTGATTTTCCAAAGATTCTTGAAAGTTGCTCTTGTGCCTTCTTCAATGGAACTAAAAAAGGGTGTGGTTGGAGCTTCTATTTCGTCTGTAACAGAACTCCGACAGCATACACTGATTAAGCAGTACAGCCGGTGCTGTGCTGTTTGAACAGCCTGTAATATCTTTGAGGAGAGCTAAGCTCCTACAATGTTTTGGCTTCTAGCCAGAACCTTAAGATGAAATGCACAGCAACAGCCTTCAATCCAGGCATAAATCACCTTTTCCACTGCACAAATAAACTTAACAGAGCAAGATTCATTCAAGATGGTGGTTCTGCTCCATAGCCTCAGTTTGAAATAGGTAAATATTAACATCTAGGAACATTAGTACTGAATGCTTTTCCTGGTCAGTTTGCTACTTGAACAAAGGAGAACAAAGCTGCTAACAAAATGTGTATAGAACACCAACCTTTAGGTATCGAATCACAAGCTCAAACTAGAAAAAAATAAAGTGAAGTCGGTTCCATATGACCGGAAAATTGTTTCCATTTGACCGATTTAGATACATTGTTCTGATTTTGGTCGCTAGGTGACTTTTTGAGTCAAGCTAGAATTTTTATCTTTAGGCTGACCTACGTCTCTTAGAACGAACAGTCTGGTGGGCGAAGTAATTTGTTTTACAATAAAACGGATATACGACCTTTGATATCCGATTGACAAAACTGATCACGATAAAATTGCTAAACATCTGGAAAATGCAGCCAGACGGCATAATAGTAAATAATTTTACTAGCAAGTTAAGAAATTGAGAGGGTTTATTTAATATGAACTTGTCTTAGAACAAGATGGGAACTAGGCAACAACTAATGACAATGAAAGATTTAAAGAGAGACCGTGACGTGTAGATAAAGCTACCAGAAATGGTATTGACAATAATGGAAAAGTTTTCGACTCTTTGGAAGTGAAGGAAGATTGAATTTGCTAGGATGAATTAGAGACAGTATTAAAAGAATTATTACAAATATACAGATTATTTACGTTAAAGTTTTTACTTTTTTAAAAGTAGAGTTAAGAAAGAGTCATACTCTTTGTCATACATACTTTCTCGTCAAAAACATACTTTAGTGTAAAGAGCAGGGCGTTGAGGAGGGGACAACCTCTTTCATATATGGAATAATTTATTTTCGTTTTGAGTCTTAATGTTGCTCCTTACTTTCAATAACAAAAACTTGTTTTTTTATATATTTAATTTATGCTAAGGATTGAGGATGAAGTGATTATGTTAAAAGTAGGAGAGCCAAGGGTAAGCATTTTTTTTTTTTTTACAGTGGAAAAAAATTTGGGAGATTAGGAAAACAAGGGTGTGAACCATAATTAAAATGCGGAAAGCTTCATTGATGATAGTGATCAAGCATTGTTCTGAAATGTGAGCGCTCTGATAGACGGAGGAGGATTTTATAAATGTTTTCCAGTGGAATCGTCCATGATTTCTTTTGGGAACTCATCTGACTGAATGTATTTAAACCTGTATGTATTTAACTGTGGGCTTGCGTTGTGTTAACTGGGCAAAGTCTACGGCTTGAGCTCAAAGGAAAGTACTTTTAATGTGTGAGACTAGATCTATAATAAAAGGGCTCTGATGAAACTTTTAAAGTTCTTTTCAAATGATTATAACTAATTGGTATGAAAATACACTTATCTAATGCACTAGTTCGTATGTTAGGCAGTTCTCAATGTGTGACCATCTGTTATGGTACTCACTATAGAAGCAAGATAATGAAAGTGTTCATTTTCCATTTCTGCAGCCGGGTACAAGGACTTGCTAACGTCAGTAATTTGGCGATTGTTCCGCGCATCATCCATGACCTTAAAAAATTAGCCTATTTTCCAAAGTGATGAGAGATTCTCCTGCGGAATTGAATTTTGAATTGAAGCTCTCAATGAAACAGAAGATTCTGCTATGAGACGTAAGACTTCACATATTTGATTTTGGTTAAAATGAGATGTTTGGTAGAGGTTTGAAAGTTAGTACAAAGCACATTTTTGTCCAATGTAAGAGTTTTATGCAGTAATATGTTTTATAGGAAATACCCGACAATCCACGTGTAAAATGCATAGTATCTCCTCTTTTTATTAAATTGGAAATTCCAAGTCGGTTTTGTTTTTGCTTAAAAAACAAAAATGGCCCTTTATATGATCATGCGAAAAAAATATACCAATAGATTATGCCCGGCTATTTTTTCTTCAGGCTCTGTTTGTATACCTTTTTCTAAGACTTGAGACAAGCAGGTAGTGGTGTTTTCCACTATTAGTAACAAATTTTTTGTTGAACTGAAGAAATTAAGTGAGCAACACAACCATTTTCACATAGATGAGTGCTAGGTTTGATTTAATAGGTTGATGGTCATTAAAAGCCTCGCTGCTGGTTTGTGTTATGTTCTACTTCGAGAGATCTTCAATTAATCTACTTCGAAGGTGGAACTGATAACTAAACTCTGTCAGTGAGCTACTTCCATTTTTCTTAGTTTTGTTAATAATTTTACATTTTTTTTTCTGTTTTAAAGTGATTTTTATCATTCCAGGTATCTAGTTGTATCTCAGAGTGAAATTTTGGTCTTTTTAACGACATTTTGGTATCAAATTAAGTCAGCGAGTATTCTGTCTCTTCCATTGCCATTAATTGTGCTCATCTGGGGAAGTTTATCTAACCCTAGACCTTCAAAAACATTTTGGATTACTCTTATGTTTTATGTTAAAGTAAGACTTATTTCTCTATTTGCTTTACATTTGTTTTTTATTACGAGTGAAATATTTTTTTTCTCTCTTGCTTTGTGTTTTTGCCGATTGAGAATAATAATGCTGTCCTTGCGTAGTTCTTGTCCTTTTTTTTCTTTTCTTTTATTTACACCTCCATGTGCATTTTTATATAAAGGGTACCAATCTTATCTATTTACATTTTATCTGTTAAAAAGAGCAACAATTGTATGTGCATTTATGCATAGTTTTTTTCTCAAAAACTGCTCCAAACTCGAAAACATCATGTCTATGAGCATATTTCAACTGTATAAATTACGTAATTTTTGCTTCTGGAGTCGTTGTATTGATTTTAATGTCTATGTCTTAGTATAACTAAGTTCATATTCGGGAACGAAGTATAAAATAATATTATTTAAAAAGGTGGTTTGAGCAGAGTCATGATGTCTAGATGACGAAAACTTATATTAAAAATTGCTGAAAATGAACAAACTGGACCCTCAATTGGGACAAGATCAAAAGGGCGACCAGAGAAATTTAAAACTCATAATGTGTGTAAATGAGCAGCATAAACCGTTAAACACGACAGGATTAATATGGCAGTTAGGGCAACGAAAAAATATATGAAGTAATGGTAAAGAAAAATGAAGAACAGAGGAATTTGGGATTAGAATTCCTGAGATAACGACAATTACAACGAGTCAAAAACGAAAGTAAAGAACGAAGAGGTATGTGGGTAAAAGACATATGACAACGAGAATCAGCTAAACAAAAGTAAAATTGAAGAAAAAAGGCGTTTTAAGTAGTTTCAAAATACCAAGAGAACAAAAATATCAATGAACAATTGCTGAAAAAGAACAAACTGGACTATCAAATGAGAAGTGACCAAGAGGATCACCTGAGAAATGTAAATTTACAGATGAAAATGAACAATTTAGACCATCAAATGTGACAAGACCAATCCGAGCAGCCAAGGTAAAGGGAACTGGAAGAATATCTGAGGTAATGGTAAACAAAAACGAAGAACAAAGAAATATGTGGTTAAAATATTTGCAAAAACGACAATTACAATCAGTCAAAACGAAATATAAGAATAAAGAAATATGCGACTAAAAGATAAGTGGTAGCGAGAGTTACAACGAGTCAAAACCGAAAGGGAACTACGAGAAAATCTGCAGGCAAAGGACAAGCCACAAAGAGGATCAAATTAAACCAGAAATGAAAGTGAGGAACAAATAAATATGTGGTTAGATGATATGTGTTCTTTTAGAAATCTTGTGAATCCACTTAATTAGATGAAGTTTTAAAATATTTGTCAGGATTAACCGTTTACATACACATTTTATATGAACTACAGGACTGAATAGTCACTGTACATTTTTTTTCAGACATCAAGTGAATCAATGAAGCTTTAAAATAATTGTCTGGATTAACTATTTCCACACACATTTATACGAACTACGTGATTGAATATTCACGTAGAACAAACTACGCGCCACCACGTAGCATCACTGCCTCCGAAAATTAGAAGTGAAATGCGTTGTTTTTAGATGATTTAAAATTGATTGAAAATTTGGAAGTTTATTTTATAGCAATTTGACCTTTATTTGCCCCTGTTATAATATTCGATTTTAAAAATTTAGTTTTTTTTTTGAAATTTTGAACTTTTACAACCATGACGTAGACGATTCTTATGAACATTGAAGAAGTTTAACAAATACTTCAAAAGTCTTTAGTTCAAGTCCCTGCCCTAACGTTCTTATTTTTACTTCAATATTTTTTTCTTCTTTTTTTAGACAGCTGTTTTTATCAAGTGTATTTTTCAATTTGACATTTTCCCTTGGAATGAAGTTGCCAAATTGAACAGTCCATTTTGGGGTCCTCGAATCCTTGGCATTGAGAAAAAGCCAGATTACGCTGATAGTGATCTAATTTTATTGCTCGTTTTATTCTTCCATAGGTAAGTTACTAAAGTTATTGTATCCTTAATGTCTTCTTAAAATGAAACTAGAAGGCCCGAACTTCTGCCCAAGTGAAGTGAGGTCCCTCTGAGGGTACCAAAGGCAAAAGCATGTTGGGGGCGCTTGTCTGTGCATATAAATAGATTGTCAGGTTTACTGACTCTTGAACATGCAACATTTAATTGTCCATGGGAAAAACAATCCGTATTCAGATCTATAGCTCATTATTCTAATGATGTGTCCCTATGTCCCGGTCGTCATTTATATTCCCAGTGTCCCGGTCGTCATTTGTGTCCCGGTATCCCAGTTTGTAATTTCTCTTTGAGTGTCCCGGTCGTCATTTATATTCCCTGTGTCCCGGTGTCCTGGTCGTCATTTGTGTCCCGGTCTGTAATTTCTATTCGAACAATCCCTGTGTCCCGATCGTCATTTGTATATCACGCCTGTGCCCCCGGCGTCCCCGTTGTAGTTGTGTCCCTATGTCCCAGTCGTCATTTATATTCCCTGTGTCCCGGTCGTGATTTGTGTCCGGGTGTCCCAGTCTGTAATTTCTCTTTGAGATTCCCTGTCGTCATTTATATTCCCTGTGTCCCGGTCGTCATTTGTGTCGCGGTATGTAATTTCTTCAGTTGACAAACATGACGTCAGTCGACAAACAACTTCATGACGCATACGGCTCAATCCTTATAATGACGTCAGTCGACACACAAATATGACGTCACTCGACACACACACACACAGACAACTTATAGTTTTTTTTTTCATTTTTAGTTTTTCTTTCTTAGTTTTTTTCTTTTTTCTTTTTTCTTTTTTCAAGTTTTTTCCTTTTTTCTTTTTAGTTTTTTTTTAGTTTTTACCTAATTTAGGTTTTATAATCTTTTCTTTTTCTAGTTTTTTTTTCTTTTTTAGTTTTTTCTTTTTAGTTTCTTTGTTTTTTCCTTTTAGTTTTTACCTATTTTTTATTATTTTTTTTCCCTTTAGTCTTATTTTTAGTTTTTTTTATTCTTTAGTTTTGTCTTTTTGTCTTTTTTTAGTTTTCATTTTTTATTTTTTAGTTTTTCCCTTTTTTTTTAGTTTTCCTTATGTTTTTTTTTGTTTTGTTTTTTTTTAGTTTTCCTTATATTTTTTTGGTTTTTTATTTTTTTTTTAGTTTTTCTTTTTTTAGTTTCTTCTTTTCTTTTTTTTCTTTTTTAGTTGTTTTCTTTTTTTAATTTTTTAGTTTTTTAATTTTTTCTCTTTATTTTTTTAGTTTTTTGCTTTTTTAGTTTTCTTTAATTTCATTTTATTTTCTTCTGTTTTTTTTATAAAAGATAATTTTTAATTCTTTTAAGTTTTTTTAGTTATTTTTTTTATAGAATGACGTCATACTTAGTGACAGACAGACATTGTAACGATAAAAATAGTGTAACAGATGGACACTGCATTTATATATATTATATATATATATATATATATATATATATATATATATATATATATATATATATATATATATATATATATATATATATATATATATATATATATATATATATATATATATATATATATATATATATATATATATATATATATATATATATATTTGCTTTGTTTTTTATGGTGTATGTTTATTTCTGTTTTTGTGATGTTGCATTGGTGATTTCTTTTTTCATATATATATATATATATATATATATATATATATATATATATATATATATATATATATATATCTATCTATATATATAAAAATAAGTTGTCTGTCTGTCTGTGGATGGATGGATCAGGTGACGTCACCTGAAAAAACTGGATCAGGTGACGTCAAAACTGAAAAAACTAAAAAAAGGCAAAAACTACAAAAAAAAACTAAAAACTAATAAAAAAAATAAAAAAGCTAAAAAACTAAAAAAACTAAAAAAAGGCAAAAACTACAAAAAAAACTAAAAACTAATAAAAAAGCTAAAAAACTAAAAAAACTAAAAAAAGGCAAAAACTACAAAAAAAACTAAAAACTAATAAAAAAAATAAAAAAGCTAAAAAACTAAAAAAACTAAAAAAACTAAAAAAAGGTAAAAAACTAAAAAAACTAAAAACTAAAAAAAACTAAAAAAAAAGGAAAAAACTGAAAAATAAGCTAAAATAAAGGTAAAAACCAATAAAAAACTAAAAAAAAAACTGAAAAAACTAAAAAAAGGCAAAAACTACAAAAAAAACTAAAAACTAATAAAAAAAGTAAAAAAGCTAAAAAACTAAAAAAACTAAAAAAACTAAAAAAAGGTAAAAAACTAAAAAAAATAAAAAATAAAAAACTAAAAAAACTAAAAAAAGGTAAAAAACTAAAAAAAATAAAAAATAAAAAAAAAATAAAAAAAAGGAAAAAACTGAAAAATAAGCTAAAATAAAGGTAAAAACCAATAAAAAACTAAAAAGAAAAAAAGGAAAAAACTAAAAAAAAATTTCATCTAAAAAACTAAAAAAAACTAAAAAAGGTAAAAACTAAAAGAACTAAAAAAGAAAAAAATAAATAACGAAACTCAAAGAGAAAGCGACCAGGACAAAAGGAATGTTCGATTAGCAATCACAAAAAAACTAAAAAGAAAAAAAAACTAAAAACTAATAAAAAAACTAAAAAATCTAAAAATCTAAATAAGCTAAAAAAGAAAAAAAAGGAAAAAAATAAAGGAGAAAAACAAAACTAAAAAATGAATGTATATACAGACCGGGACACCGGGATACAAATGACGACCGGGACACAGGGAATATAAATGACGACCGGGACACAGGGACACAACTACAACGGGGACACCGGGGGAAACAGGGGGATGTAAATGACGACCGGGACACCGGGACAGGGAATGGTCGATTAGCAATCACCATCAACAAAGCTCAAGGGCAATCATTAGAATCATGAGGTATAGATCTGAATACAGATTGTTTTCCCATGGACCATTATATGTTGCATGTTCAAGAGTCGGTAAACCTGACAATCTATTTATGTGCAAAGACAATGGGACAGCAAAGAATGTTGTATATTCGCAAGTTTTACGTAGTTAAAACCATATATATATATATATATATATATATATATATATATATATATATATATATATATATATATATATTCACAGGTGGGACATAGGGACACAACTACAATGGCGCGTAACTATTATGGCGCGTAACGACTTACGCGCGCGGGGGGGCTTGGGGGGGCGCGAAGCGCCCCCACCAACTAGGTGTTGGGGTGGCGCGAAGCGCCACCCCAACAGCTAGTCAAACGTATAAAAAACTGGGTCAAACGTATTTATCTCCTCCTAAATACCTCGCTCTTTATGCTAATGTATTTTTAGAACCCCTCATTGCGTAATAATCTCTGTTCGTTTTAAGTTTTAATGCTTCTCCTTACTTTCAATTGAAAAAAAAACTTTTTCATGTTTATATTTTCATTGTTTTTTTTTTTATAGTTATGCTAGAAAGTCCTGCGCCCTCTTCATTGAATTTCTCTTCCCCCATGAAATATTCCTCCAAGGAAAGATCCTCCCATATAGCCCCCTCCCCTGAACCCCACACCCAAGCCAAAAAAATCCCCCTGATAACGTCGGTACACTTCCCAGTAACCATTACTGTATGTAAACATTGGTCAAAGTTTGTAACTTGCAGCCCCTCCCCCAGGGACTTTGGGGGGTAATTCATCCCCAAAGACATAGTTATTATGGTTTTCGACTATGCGGAACAAAATGGCTATCTCAAAATTTTGATCCGTTGACTATGGCAAAAAACTGAGCGTGGGAGGGGGCCTAGGTGCCCTCCAATTTTTTTGGTCACTTAAAAAGGGCACTAGAACTTTTTATTTCCGTTAGAATGAGCCCTCTTGCAACACTCTAGGACCACTTGGTCGATACGATGACCCCTGGGAAAAAAAACAAATAAACACGCACCCGTGATTTGTCTTCTGGCAAAAAATACGAAATTCCACATTTTTGTAGATTGGACCTTGAAATTTTTTTATAGGGGTCTCTGATACACTGAATGCGAGGGTGTGATTTTCGTTAAGATCCTATGACTTTAAGGGGGTGTTACCCCCTATTTTCTAAAATAACGCAAATTTTCTGAGGCTCATAACTTTTGATGACGAAGACTAAATTTGATGAAACTTATATATTTAAAATCAGCATAAAAATTCGATTCTTTTGATGTAGTTATTGATATCGAAATTCCGTTTTTTAGAGTTTCGTTTACTATTGAGCCGGGTCGCTCCTTACTACAGTTCGTTACCACGAACTGTTTGATCAATCTCCCCCTTCACTGCCCTTAGGGCAAAAGTCGTAAGTTAGCCAATTCGTCCATTGTTTACATACAGTATATGATATTGATAAAGCCGGGCATGTTTGACCCTCACTTTCCAAATAGATGAAGTGCGCTCAGTGAACCTTTTAGTGAATTTGAAGAGGAGAGTTGAATTTGAATCAAAACATATTGAAGTGTATTAAATTATAACTTTCAGCCAAGACTTAAAGGGAAAGATAAATTGACAAAAAGGCAACATGTGCATGCTAATACTAATACCACTACTATTGCTAGTTATACTGCTACTACTACTAGTTCAACTATAACTTCTATTGCTACTTGGAAGGTTAAGATCAACTACTTGGAAGGTTAAGATCATAAAGATATAAATTTCAGGAAGTACATGAATGTATATTTTATCAAAAGGGAATATCGCATATTTCATATCAGTGGCTAACTGTTTTAAGTTGAAAATTCCAGGACTTAATGAGATTAATGATTAACTGACCAAAAGCCAATATGTTAATGCTACTACTACAATAGTGCATTCACTGTTAATACTGCTACTAGTCCTACAAGTAGTACTACTAGTACTAACACTACTTCTGTTACTGGTATTAAAACTATGCCCAAGGGCGTAAAGGTGAACCTTTCAGGAAATATTAAGGGGGAAGGTTAACTAAACCACATCACATCGTCTAAAGGCAGATTGTCAAAAAGACGTATCAACGACATCAAGGGAATGGTTTTGTATGTGAAGTTGAAACTGCCACAGCTTGTTGTGAGGAATATTGAACTAACCCAAAGACCTTTGCATTCTAACACTGATTCTACTCGTAATACTAGTACTATTACTTCGGCTACAGTCACTACTGCTATTACTGCTATTACTGCTACTACTACTACTACTGCAACTGAAGCAAAGGCCTCTTCTACTGGTATTACTGCTACTGCTACTACTATTACTACTGGTACTGCTACTACTACAAATAAAGCTAAGGATATTAAGGCGAAAATATTGAAACACTTTAAAGGTCTTATTAGGCATCAAAAGAACTTAGAGAATATTCAAATGATATTGAACCAAATTGAGACACACTATGCGCATACAGGTTGTCAAGAGTTTGTGTTGAAAATTCTTCATTGACGGTTATGGTACCAATTTGAAACTACGCAAGCTAAGGGTATGAAGGTGAAACTTTGAGGGTATATTTGGGTGGATGTACCTTTAAGCGGAGGTTGTGCCAGATTTTGTACTACCCAGAAGGCACTATGCGTATACTATTAAGACTACTACTACAATTTGTGTAATCAATGACGCTAAGAGTATTAAAAAAAAACTTTTAGAGAAAGTTTAGGAGGACTTTCAATTAAAAAAAATTTATATGCATGCAGGTTTTCTAAAGGACATATGAACAATATCATAGGTAGCGCAGCGCCTATCATAGATGGCAATATCATAGAAACTTTTAAAGGAACTAATTTGATTGGAAATTAAAAGTTCTAATAGCTTTTTAAGAGTCAAAAGGGATCAGAAGATAAGAAATCATCTTCCCAAGCCCATTAATTTTCCAAACACACCCAATCAAAATTTTGAGACAGCCATTTTCTTCAGCATAGTCGAACAATTCAGTAGGTAAATCTTCCATAGCTATGCAATTGTTCCATTATGCCTTAAAATTTAATTTTACTTTGAAACTAAATAAAAAGGAACTGTATATATGTTGGTTGTCAATAATAAATATCACCAATATCCTAAAAACGATTGAGCGCATTAGGTTTAAAGAATTCAAGGCAATAGTAGAAGGTAATAGTAGAAAAAAATTTTACATTAAAAAATAGTTTTTACAAAGTCAGATACAATGGCTGCAAAACTCTAGATCTAAAGTGTTGTGATAATGCGGTAATATATGGTGTAACTATCTTTATGTTTTTTATTTTTATAATTTGATCTAAGCCGCAATGGATTCATACTTGACTTATCAGATCAACTCCTTGTTCAGGTCAACCCTGATCTCTCCTTTGCTTAGCACTGACGTGAATATTAAAAAAAAAATTTTATTGAAATTTCAGCATAAACACCATAGTTAAGGGAGTTGGAAACGAAATTAAAATTAAGGGTAACCCCCAATTTACTATAAAGAACAAGAAGAGATTATACTAATTTTATAAATCAAAGTAAAAAGTGACCTGAAAAATCAGAATAAGCAAAACTTTGTCTATATATGATTGCTCACTCTGTTGCTCAATTCCTTCCCATACCCCGGTCGTCATTCTAAATTAATCACACCTGCGTTAAATCCAGGTCAGAACACAAAGATCGAGGGCTTATGGAGATGGAAGCTAAATCATGTATTGGGATGTACGTATATATTTGCGTATGATAATGTCTGCTTGTTTGTTTTCAACATCAGTCCATGTCTTCGTTTAAAAAAAAACTTTTAACTTAATCATCAAAATAATCCACGTTTGTTTGTGTTGTTAGACAAAGCACGATTGGAAAGTGTGTCATTAGACTTTATGACATTTTTTCTTATGCGTTATCACTAAAGGTGTCATTGTTTTAATTTCTAAGAGGAATATTCCCTATTTCATTTCACCCAAATTTGCGGTAAAACGAAATCTTCCACCAGACTGGGAAACAAGAGAAGAGTCAAGTAAATTTTCTTCATGAAATGATAACCTTCTTTGCTATTGCAAAAAAAAAAGTAGGAACACTTTGCGAGATAAGAGGAAAAAAATTCTGCAAAACTTTTTGAAAATTTCTGCAAGACAGATAAAACAGTATCAATTCTTTGACGACAGAAATAAATGGTAAATTCTTTAACAACGATTGTTTAAAGTAGCACCTCTCTTTTCTATTTGATCGAAGGCTGGAATAACCGTGATGGTTTTTTGCAATAATACTTTTGGTGACGACAGAAAACTCGATGACAATAGAAGCAGTGACGAGGCAGTGTCTAACAAAAACTTTCTGGAAGCTTACTATTTCTTAATCATTTCTTATGTCTGCACGCAAACTTAAAAATAACTACCAGCTTAATAAGGTTGATCTTTTACCTAATAGAAAAATATATATCTTAATTAAATCTTAAGTGATACATAATAGCATTATAATTTCAGGCTTATCCTAAAAGCAATGGGACTATGGGATGATGAAATGTCCGTTGTTAACGAAGAGGATGAGAAAACAGATCTAATTCCTTCTGATAGGCACAGTATCTCAAGTGACGACACCATTACCGGGGCTGATGTAGCTCTAGCTGATTCAATAGTTGGTGGTATAACTTCTTTTCGAGAAACTGATAGTCGAATATCTATCGCTGATAGCGTGTTTGATAAAGAGTCTGTGGCAGGAGAAAAGGGATTTCGTGACATAATTGTCCAATCAGCTACACCAAACGGATCTATAAGGACTCGGAACTCTTCGAGAAGAAGTAACAAACGGCATTCAAGCTTTCCAGTGGAAAATTTTCAGCTAATTGTTCCTCAAATAAGTTTTGAAATGGAAAGAAGACCATCACCGATTCTAAAGCGTCAGTCATCCGTGAGGTCATCCACATCCGATCCAGATGCAAAAGATCATTTAAAAGTTCAAAGAACGATGTCTGGCCGATCTAGCATTACAAAGACTCCAAGCTTTCGTGAGGATATAATAGCTGAAGAAATTATAATTCCGTCGAATATATCAAAAATGAATAAGCAAAAAAGTGATAGTTTAAGATCCAGATCCTCGGGTGATAAAGGGAGTGCGGCTTTTTCTAGATCGGCAAGGGGCAGTAGGCGCAGACTTTCCAGAAAAGGAAGTAGCTTCAGGAGACAGTCATCTTCAGCTAGCACAAGGACTAACAAAGTGATTATAAGAATAAGGGAGTTTGTTAGAAATTGTAAACAGGGAATAAGGACAGTTGCATTTAGATGGAAAGTAGGGTAAGCTATCAATTTCTAATTAATTCTTTTTAAAGGAAGCCACTTTGTTCTTTTAATGATTCTTTTTCTATTTCATATTTTTAAATTTTTATGGCACTTGGTATTAACCAAGTGACAAATAGCGATTGCAAATTCTGTCGGTCTGTCTGTCTGTGTGTCGGTCTGTCTGTCTGTCGGTCTGTCTGTTTGTCTGTCTGTCTGTCCCGGTTTTGCTACTTTAGGCACTTCCAGACAAGCTAGGACGAGGAAACTTGGCAGGCATATCAGGGATCCGACCAGATTAAACTGGAAATAGTCGTTTTTCTCGATTTGACCATCTGGAGGGAGTGGGGGGGCGGTTAATTCCGAGAAAATAGAAAAAATGAGGTATTTTTAACTTACGAAGGAGTGATCGGATCTTAATGAAATTTGATGTTGAGAAGGATATTACGTCTCAGAGCTCTTATATTAAATTTCAACCGTATCCGGTGAAGGAGATGTTATGTGGGAGGGATGGAATCTAAACTCTTGGAAAATGCTCAAAGTGGAGGGATCGGGATGAAACTTGGTGGGAAAAATAAGCACAAGTCCTAGATACGGTATTGATATAACCGGAATGGATCTGCTCTCTTTGAGGGGGTGGGGGGAGGTTAATTCCAAAAAATTAGAAAAAATGAGGTATTTTTAACTTACGAAAGAGTGACAGTATCTTAATGAAATTTCATATTTAGAAGAATCTCGAAATTTAGATTTATAATTTTTTATCTCAACCAGGTATAGTGTCACTAGGGGGGGGGGCGAAAATCTTGGAAAACGCTTAAAGCGGAGAGATCAGGATGAAACTTGGTGGAAAGAATAAGCAAACGTCCAAGATAAGGGATTGACTTAACCGGACCGGATCTGCTCTCTTTGGTGGAGTTGGGGGGGTGAGGGGAGTAATTCGGAAAAATTAGAAAAAATGAGGTATTTGTAACTTACGAACGGGCGATCAGACCTTAATGAAATTTGATATCTAGAAGTATATTTTGCTTTAAAACTCTTATTTTAAATCCCGACCAGATCCAGTGACATTGAAGGGAGTTGGAGGGGGGAGCTGGAATTCTTGGAAAACGTGAAATCCAGGTATCTTACGAATGGGTAATCGGATCTCAATGAACTTGATATATAGAAGAATCTTATGTCTCAGATGCTCCATTTTTCAATTAGAATCGGATCTGGGGACATATAGGGATGGGTGGAGGAAACAGAAATCTTGGAAACCGGAAATCTTGGAAAACGCTTAGAGTGGAGATATCGAGATGAAACCTTATAGGAAAAATAAGCACAAGTTATAGATACGAGATTGACGTAATTGGTACGGATCCGTTCTCTTTGGGGGAGCTGGGGGTTGTTAATTTGGAAAAGTTAGAAAAATTGAGATATTTTTAACTTAAGAACGGGTGACCAGATCTTAATGAAATTTGATATTTAGAATGGACTCATGTCTCAGAGCTCTTATTTCGAATCCCGACCGGATCTGTTGACACTGGGGGGAGCCGGAGGGGGAAACCAGAAATCTTGGAAAATGCTTATAAATGTCGTAGATACGTGACTGACGTAACCGGACTGGATCCACTCTCTTTGGGGGAGTTAGATGGTGGGGTTCAGTGCTTTGGCGAGTTTGGTGCTTCTGGACGTGCTAGGACGATGAAAATTGGTAGGCGTGTCAGGGAGCTGTACAAATTGACTCGATAAAGTCGTTTTCCCTGATTCGAACATCTGGGGGGGGGGCTGAGAGAAGCGGAAAAATTAGAAAAATTGAGGTATTTTTACCTTGCGAGTGGGTGATCGGATCTTAATGAATTTTGAAGGTCCTCGTGACTCAGAGCTCTTACTTTAAATCGGGACCGGCATTTAGCCTCTTGTTTTCCTTTTAAAGCAATCTATTGATTCCTAGAATTTTGCTAGAGCTCATACCATATGAGCTCTTGGCTCTTGGCTATTCCGACCTCGTCACAAGTGCCATATGAGCTCTTAGCTCCTGTTAATTATCAAATTGGCAAAGTCGCATACCATTTTATCTATATCTTCTAATAAAATTATTAGCTATATGAAGAAAAGGTAATTAAATTTTATCTTTTCAGGAAGCGAATTTGTTTCATCAGATATAACTGATTTAGTCTTACTTACAGCTACAGGAAGGGATAGATAAGGTCTCAGATAGAATATTGGTGTTTTTGTCAGGGGATTTTAGTGCCCAGGTCGGTAGAAACATGAATAGATGGTATCCTGGCCTAGGTAATATTGGTGTACGAAAAGAAAGCAGTAATGACTACACACTGCTGCAATTTTGTTGGAGTAACAATCTAATTATAACCAATATAGTATTTGGTCATAAGGTGGCGCATAAGTTAACATGGCATTAACTTAATGTTAAGATAGTTAATCTTACTGATTATATTATTGGAAACCTAAAACAGCATGATCAATACAAGATACAAGGGTAAAAAAGAGTGCTGCTATTGATGCTAAAAATAAAAATCACCACCTAGAATTGTCTGATGTTAATTTAAAGCCAAAATTAAAGAAGGGTAACTACTTTCTGGGAAGCTCTGACTTTGGTAGACTTCGGGAAATAAATTTGAGTCTTCTCCAGGATGAGAAGACTGCAGGATCAGCAAGAGATACAAGGGTATATATGACTACTTTTATTGATTTTAAAAATTAAGATCACCATTTAGTAGTGTCTAACGTAAATTTAAAGGTGAAATTAAAGAAGGGTAATAGTAGTACCCCTTCTCTGCTTTTATTTAGAGCCCTATCCCTGCTTTTCATGAGAACCTTATCCTGCCATTCCTGTGAGAGCTCTACCCTCTCATTTTATGACAGTCACCAGGTGTATGTTAAATAATAGGGAATATTTTCTAAGAGATGCAGGTGTCTGTTACGTAATTTGAGTTGAGGGAGTGAGAAAAAACTTCAGGGAGCCTGCTAAATACAGATTTCCTTGGGTTTTACCTAATAGTCTCCTTTTTTTTAAATAACCTATGAGGACCAAGGCCTATTTACTCTTGATTTCTAAGATTGTTACATAATAGAAAGTCCTTGAAAAATCTTAAGGGGCTTCTGTACCCCCAGGATTTCAAACATTTATCTCTAAAAAACCTTCAGGGCTTCTTTACTTCAGCATTTCTAAGATTGTTACATAATAGAGAATCCTTATAAAACCTTCAGGGCACTTGCTTCTGATCCCCTTGGCTGATACTTCATAGGATTTGGATGTTACCTAAATAGACAGTGTTTTCTTCAGGATGCAAGCGTTACCTAATAGTTTGTTAAAGACGCCAAATCAGGATTTCCTTGGTTGTTATGCCTAAAAACCAAATTTTTCTGGAAAAACCTTTAGGGGCTTTTTTACCATAAGATTTATATGAATGTTAAGTAATAGGATTTGGGATGCTACATAATAGGACGTGTCCTATAGTCAAGTAGAGTCCACTAGTAAAGCGGGGGAGTTTTATTCCAACTTTGAAGACATTTTTCTTCCAGACATTGTTCCAGACTTTTCAACGCATTTCAAGACGTTCGTGAAGAAATTTTTATTCAAGACTTTTTTCATGATTTTTTTTAAGGTTTTATGTAATAGGGAATGTTTACCAGTAATATGGATGACGCATTCTAATGTGACTTGTTTCTTCAGAGATCGCGGAAAAGTCCCGGCTGTAACAGAGGGAGGCATAAACGTGGGTGTTACATAATAACGGTACACACATGAGATGCAATGCAACCCTGCGTGCCTTGCTAGATTTATTAGTGGTGATTTAATCTTATATAACTTAGTAGAATTATTTGGGACGGCGCAATCTCGCGTGACATGCTAGGCTTCAAGGCTCCCTTTGTAATACCCGCTTGTAACTGGGAAGAGCATACATATTGGTGTCACGTAACAGATGCACACATGGGAGCTACGTAACACCAGCACTCACATTGGTTGTTGCGTAATGGCAATACACATGAGGGGTGTTAACCTAATGACGGCACGCTTGTTGATGTTACGTAATGGCAACACACATGTTAAATGTCAATTGATGGCAGCACACACTTTGATGCCACGTAATGACGATGTATACTTGGGATGTCAGATAATACCTTAAGAGATTTCATTTTCTTCGGTATTTCTTTTTTTTTCAATGCTTTTTTTTCTTCAGGATTACATTTTCTTTCAAGGCTTTTTTTCGTGGAACCTTTATATTTTAAAGATTTTATGTCCGCACTAGGGTTCGAAAGGAAAATTTCCATCCAATGGAACTGTGCCTAGGACATCTGGACGGTGAAACCCTTTCTAATATTTTGATTCGGTTAATATACTCTACATGGTAGCCTATTCAGCGCACGGAAAATTCTCTGTCTCGCATATTAGAATGATTAAATGTGTTTACGTGTTCCCATATGCTTGCAATAACTGACATGCAGGGTGGAAAATCTATTATTGAAATTTGCTTATATTTGAAGTACACTTGCTTGTTGAGTAATGCTTTAGCGAGAATTGCCCGATAAAATTGCCGGTTGCTCTTAGCGCATTTTACACTAATTGAGTCTTTTTCACGTATATGACATTTTCGGGTATTACAATACAAAAATATACGTTTACACAAGAAACGGTCGTTTAAACTCGATGAAAAATTCCCTAACAGCGTCTCTTCTGATGATTCCTAGCGATTTCAGTCAGTCTGGCAGAATGTACCACTCCCAACGATACATTTCTGGCACACATTACCACATTTAAGGATCTTTTCAACATTTTCCCTCAAAATAAATTTATAGACTAAAAAATTAGAATTGTTTTTTATTTAAGCAGCGGTAACTTGCCATTTGGTTGCTAGATTGTGATGTTTCATGGTAATTCCAAGCCCTTGAAACTCAATGACCGAAAAGAGACACCCTCTAAGATACATTATGCTACATATGACATTTTCAGAGCATTTTCTTGCAAAAATATTCGTTTACACTAGAATTAATAATTTAATCTTTATAAAAAAATCCTTATTAGCGTTTCTTTCGATGACTCTTACCATTTTATGCGTGCGCTGCAAAATGTACCAGTAGCCTCCCCCCTTGATGACACCGTTCTGGCGCATATTATCACCCCTGAGGACTTTTCAAGCTAATCCCCCTGTAAAATAATTTATACACTAAAAATTACCATTGTTTTTATTTAAACTTGGTGCGATATAATCTATATTTTCTCAAATATAATAGAGGAAATATAATCTATATTATCACAAAAAGAAAAATTAATGTAAATGTTTCTCGACGAGGAAAATCAATATTTAATAATCTTCAAGTACAGAAATAAGCACACATCAAGTTCCACTAACAAAGATCAGCAAGCAACAAGGTCCATGAACAAAATCCCTTTCACGAGGAGGAAAATCAATGCACAAGTTTCACGAAGAGAATAAATCAAGATGCAAAAAGTTTCACGAACAAAAATCAGCATGCAACAAGTTCCACGACAAAAACTAGCATGCAAAAAGTTCCCTGAACAAAATCAGTTTCACGTGGAGAAAAATCAATATACAAGTTTCACAAAGAGAAAAATCAACATGTAAGAAGTTTCACGAGGAAAAAATCAGCACGCATCAAGTTCCATAAACAAAAATCAGCACAAAACAAGTTCCACGAACAAGAATTAATACGCAAAGAGCTCCATGAATAAAATCAGTATCACGAGGAGAAAAAGAAATGTGCAAGTTTCACGAAGATAAAAATCAATATGAAACAAGTTTCTCGAACAAAAATCAGCATGCAACAAGTTACCGCAATAAAAAATCAGCATGCAACAAGTTACCGCAATAAAAAATCAGCACGCAACAAGTTCCATGAACCAAATCAGTTTCACGAGGAGAATAATCAAATTACTAATTTTACGAAGAGTAAATCAAGGTGCAACATGTTTCACGAACATAAATCAGCATGCAACAGGTTGTAAGAAAAAAATCAGCACGCAACAAGTTCCATCAGCAAAGTCAGTGTCATGAAGAGAAAAATCAATTTAGAAGTTTCACGAAGATAAAAATCAACTTTTAACAAGTTTCATGAACAAAAATCAGCACGCAACAAGTTCCGCGAATAAAAATCATCACGCAACAAGTTCCAAGAACAAAATCAGTTTCACGAGGAGAAAATGAATGTACACGTTTCACAAAGAGAAAACTCAATATCAACAAGTTTCAGGAACAAAATCAGCACGCAGATTATTCAATGAAAAAATTAATTGAACGTAGAGAAAAATGAATATACAAGTTTTAAGAAGAGAAAAACCAGCATGTAGCAAGTTTCACCAACAAAAAATCAGTGCGAAATAATTTTCAAGAACAAAAATCATCACGCGACAACTTCAAATAAAAACAGTGGTAATTATTAGTTTATAAATTCTTTTTAAAGGGGGGGGGGAATTAAAAACCCTTAGGTGTGATAGTGTGCGTCATAAGGGTGTCATCGGAGGGGATGGGGGCTAGTACATTGTGCCATACTGGCCTCAAGTGCTAGGAATAATCGGAAGAAAAGCTAATGGGCATTTTTCATTAAGTTTGAACGATCAGTTCTAGATTAAACAAATGTTTTTGATGGAAAATGCTCGAAAAAATGTCATATATGTGCTAATGCATGTTAGAGGGTGTCTTTTGTCAGTCATTGAGTGTCAAGGGCTTGGAATTGCCATTGAACATCGCAATCTAGCAATAAAATGGCAAGTTTCCTCTGTTCAAATAAAATCAGTTGTCATTTTTAGTTTATAATTTTCTTAGGGTAAAAGCTCGAAAAAATCCTTAGGTGTGATAATGCGCGCCAGAAGAGTGTCATTGGGGGAGTTTTAAGAAGAGAAAAACTAACATGTAGCAAGTTTCACCAACAAAAAATCAGTGCGAAATAATTTTCAAGAACAAAAATCATCACGCGACAACTTCAAATAAAAACAGTGGTAATTATTAGTTTATAAATTCTTTTTAAAAGGGGGGGGGGAACTTAAAAACCCTTAGGTGTGATAGTGTGCGTCATAAGGGTGTCATCGGAGGGGATGGGGGCTAGTACATTGTGCCATACTGGCCTCAAGTGCTAGGAATAATCGGAAGAAATGCTAATGGGCATTTTTCATTAAGTTTGAACGATCAGTTCTAGATTAAACAAAATGTTTTTGATGGAAAATGCTCGAAAAAATGTCATATATGTGCTAATGCATGTTAGAGGGTGTCTTTTGTCAGTCATTGAGTGTCAAGGGCTTGGAATTGCCATTGAACATCGCAATCTAGCAATAAAATGGCAAGTTTCCTCTGTTCAAATAAAATCAGTTGTCATTTTTAGTTTATAATTTTCTTAGGGTAAAAGCTTGAAAAAATCCTTAGGTGTGATAATGGGCGCCAGAAGAGTGTCATTGGGGGAGGGGGGGTTGGCTGCTACATTGGTACGTTGTGCCAGGTTGGTGTCAAATACGAGGAGTCATCGGAAGAAACGCTAATTGATAGTTTTTCTTTAAGTTCAAACGATCGATTCTAGCGTAAACAAATATTTTTGCTGAAAAATGCCCGAAAAAATTTCATGTCATTTAATTGCTATTTAACATGGCAGTCAAGCAATTAAATGGCAAGTTTCCGCAGTTCAAATAAAAACAGTGGTCATTTTTTAGTTTATAAATTTATATTGAGGGGAAAATGCTGAAAAAATCCTTATTTGTGAGAATTTGCACCAGATATATGTCATCGGAGGCTGGTACATTGTACCATGCTGACATCAATCGCCAAGAGTCATCAATAGAAACACTAATGGTTTTTTATCATTAAGTTTAAAGGATCGATTCTCGCGTAAACAAATATTTTTACAGGAACATGTCCGAAAAATTGTCATAATTGTGATAATGTATGCTAGAGGATGTTTTTTGTCAGCCAATGAGTGTCAAGGGCTTGAAATTACCATGGAACATCGCAATCTAGCATTGAAATGGCAAGTTTCCGCTGTTCAAATAAAAAACAATGCTCATTTTTCAATTTATAAATTTATTTTTAGGGAAAATAGTTGTAGAATGTATAAACTGAATCAAGGTCTCTAGAATATAAGAATTCCATGAGATAAAACGCCTTGAAATAAAATGAAATCCTTAATAAAAAAATGCTTTGAAAAAAAGAAATCCCGACGAAATTAAATCTCTTATAGCATTATGTAACATCCCGCTTGTACATTGTCTTTTGGTAGCACCCACGTGTGTGTTGTCATTACCTGATATCTTAATTGCGCGCTGCCATTATGTAACAGCAATGAGTGCACCGCCATTACGTAAAACTCCAGGTAGGTGCTGCCATTACGTAAAAGGCAACATGTGGTCTGACATTACGTAACACCCGCGTGTGCTTCGTCATTACGTAACACCTACTTGTGTGCCCTCCTCAGTTACAATCAGGGTTCCCCCCAAAGGGCCCTGAAGTCTAGCTTGTCACACGAGATTGCGTCACTCCCAGTAAATCGACTAAATCACGTAAAATTACAACACCCCCTAAAAAATACACGAAGGCCCGCATAATTGTGTAACATCTCACGTGGGTACCACTGTTATGCGACACTCACGTGTGTGACTCCCTCACTTAAAACCGGGATTTCCTGAAGGGTCCTTCAGAAACAAGTCCTGTTAGAATGTGCCATCCCTTAACACTGGTAAACATTCCCTATTATGTAAGAACTAAAGAAAAAAACCTCAAAGAAAAATGTCTTATAAAACGTCTTGAAAAGTTTTGAAAAATCTTGGAAAACGTATGGAAGAATAACGTCTTAAAAACGGCTTGAAATGTCTTGAAAATGTTTTGAAGAAAAATGTTTTAAAAACGTCTGGAAATAGCTTGACATGTCTTGAAACGCTGTGTAAAATGTCTTGAATAAAAACGTCATAGAAAACGTCTTGAAATGTCTTGAAACGCCTTGAAAAATATCTTGAAGAAAAATGTCATAAAAATGTCTTGAAACCTCTTGATAAACGTCTTGAAGAAAAATGTCTTTAAAATTTCTTGATATATCTTGAAACATCGTGAAAACCCTCGGAAAGAAAAACGTCTTAATAAAACTCCCTGTTTGACTACTGGACTCTAACACGTCCTATTATATAGCACCCCAAACCCTACTACGTAACATTCAAAGAGATTCGGGGTAAAAAAAAGCCCCTGATGCTTTTTCCCACAGCCTTAGGTTTTTTAAGCATAACAACCAAGGAAATCCTGATTTGGTCTAGGTTTTTTCAAAGAAAGTATTAGGTAACGTTTGCATCCTCTCTATTAGGTAGCATCCAAACTTGATTTAGGACTCTCTATTATGTAACAATTTTAGAAATCCTAAAGTAAACAAACCCTGGTCATCATAGTTTTTTTTCTTTAAAGAAACGATTAGGTAAAACTCAAGAAAATCCTCGTTTAGCGGGTTATTCTTAAGGTTTTTGAATCATAACAATCTTAGAAATCTGAAGTAAATCCGTCATAGTAAAAATACTTGAGGTAAAGAAGCCCTGTCAACGCAGGTTTTCTTAAGAATCAGAGAACTTATGACGTAGCAATCTTTATAATCCTGGGGTAAAGAAGCCCCTGAAGGTTTTTCAAAGAACAATCTCAGAAATCCTGGGGGTAAAGAAGACCTGGACCTCGTATGTTTTTTTAAGATTCAGAGAAACTATGACATACGAATCTTCGAAATCCTAGGGTAAAGAAACCTTTGAAGGCTTTTTAAAGAACAATCTTAGAAATTCTGGGGTAAAGAAGCAGTAGCCCTCGTAGGTTTAAAAAAAAGAAACTATTAGGTAAACCCAAGGATATCTTTATTTAGAGGGCTCCCCGAAGGTTTTGTTCACGCCTTTAGCTCCAATTACGTAACAGACACCTGCATCTTTTAGAAAACATTTCCGATTATATAACATGGACCACTGCTGGCTGTCATTGAATGATGGGGTAGTGCTGTCACGGGAATGGTAGGATAGGGCTCTCATTAAAACCAGTGATTGGGCTTTCATTAAAAGCAGAGAGGGGATACTGCGGGTAACTACTTTTCGGGAAGATATGACTTCGGTATACTCGAGGATGAGAATTTGAGATAAACTGTCAAGGAACAGTTGAGACTGAACAGGAAAGTTTAAAATCTGACAATATAAAAGATGGATGGAATAATTTGAGGAACTTTATTTATTAAGTCACTGATGGCGCATTAGGGAAGATGGTTATGTACGGAGCGAGGAATATTAGGGAAACTTGGTTGCGTTTAAAAGAGAGGAGGAGGGACTTATAAAACTTTCTGAGTGATAGATCATATGAAAATAAAAGCAATGTAAAGAAAGTGAAATATTGTACTGGTCTGTTAATAAATTTACAGGTGGTGTATTGGATTCCCGACTGACTATCCACATTTCAAACAGTAGGCGTCACGAAAATTGTGGTTCAATCCCACTTTCTAGAGCTGTAACTAAAGAAAGGTTGATATGGCTGTTGCATGTTTTGCTGATGAAGGGAGACATATTACCAAATATTGTCCTTTTTGACCAACCGTCTAGAGACAAACAACAAACATCGTCCTCGGTTGGAGTGGGGGGATATCGTAAAGATAGATTTAAGGGAAAATGAGATTTCTTGGAAAGGTGTAAAGAGGGAGGTCTTGATTAGATTGGAGTTGTCAACTCGCCGCTAAGGCGAGTTGATAATAGTAGTAGCAGGAGTAGGAACAGTAGTAGTCACGATAAAGAATAAAAAATAATATACAACCCTTATCAATTGTAATAGGAACTCTTAAAAAATAGAAGTTTTATAACAGCGTGCACATCAGAAAGATCTGCTGTTCATGCTGATTACCAATATTACAAATCTATTTAATTTAATTTTATCCTTTAAAAGTTATTATCATACAAGATTGTGTATGATTTTATAAAAAGGGGAAACAACTCGTAAACAGAAGAAAGGCTTGCTGAAAATTTCTCTATCGAATTCAATATGTCTAATGCAAATACACTGCATCAAAGACTTCACGCCCTTATGGCTGAAATGTGAATTTTTTTCATTTTTTAAAGAATGGTGATCACGAATGTACTTTTATTTTGCATAGTTTGTTTAGTGCATAGTTTGTTGTGTGTTCCTTTGCTTGTTTGAAAGAAATGATGGTATTGAACCAGTAGTAATAAAATAACACAGGATTGGTCATGAGATGGGAATTCAAAATTAAAGGTCCCTTTATGAGTAAATGGAGACCGCATCAACCGAAGTGCTCATTTCTGCCATTTTGGGCCACAAAACGGCAAGTTTAGCTCGTCTAGGACTTACGTAATGTCAAAGAATAATCTGATATAGCCAATAGCTTAGAAGCCACCCACTTTCAAAGGTAATAATGTCGTGAGCTGACACAATCTTTCCTACGTATATATAAGCCCCATACAAAACAAATGACGCTTTTAGAGCACTTATACATGAATAGTAATGGTTATATAGTATGTCAGAGCTGATAAGCAGATATTTCCTGGGTAATTAGGTTGCATTTCTATTTTGGGGTGGCCTGAGACCTCAAATAGGGTATTTCATACCAAAATTATCTAATTTTACTTTGAATGTTCCTTCAGGTCAATATAGCGAGAGAGTATTTTACCTGACTTCTCTTTATTAGGAGGAATGTAACTCAATTAGTCATGCAATTTGGATGCCGAGGTGCTGAAATCTCTTATCTGTTTGTAGAAATATACATAGCTTTTCTACCTTCACAAAGAGTAAAGTACCACATTAACATGGGCATGCGTATGTAGATAAGAAGAATGCGAATATCCATCAAGAACATTTTTCTAGCAGGCCTTCATCCTAAAAACGTTAATAATATGAAAAAAACTTCGTTTTCTTAAAGAGTTAAAGAGGCTGCGTCCCAAAGTCGAACCTTAAAACGTCCTCTCATAATTCCTGTACGTTTTAAGGTTCGACTTTGGGACACAGCCTCTTTAACTCTTTAAGAAAACGAAGTTTTTTTCATGTTATTTCTGTACGTTTTTCTACAATCCATGGTGGATGTAATTTAATAATAATTTTCCATGTTTATTTTCTCGCTTTCTGTATCAATAAATTCAAACTGACAAAATTATCTAATTTTGATAATTTTAATAGTTTAGCAGCTTAATTAAAAATTTAGCAGCTAGTGGTTTTTACCCACCCGCCTCCGGTTTATGGGCCCAGCGCGCTTCCGCTGCGCCAAGCTGCTGTTATGCTTGTTATCAAACAAGTTATTACAATAGAAAATTTCACCAACGGCTTCAATTAGGAAATCAATTTAAATGGTTCTTTTAAGTTGCTTCCATCAAGTCTTACCCCCGCTTCAGTACAAATTCTTGTGAACATTCCAGTATGTAATTCTGATCACATGTTTCCATGTTTATTTTCTCCCTTTCTGTATCAATAAATTCAAACTGACAAAATTACCTAATTTTACAAATTTTAAAAAATTAGAAGATAGCGGTTTCGATCCACCGACCTCTAGGTTATGGGCCCAGCACGCTTCCGCTACGCCAAGCTGCTGTCAGTGTAAGAATTTTTCAAACAAGTGATATTATTACAAGAGAAAATTTTACCTTCAATGGGGAAATGGGTTTTTCTAAGCTAGAAAATCGAGGGGTTAAGATTTTCCGACGAAACTTTCCAGGAAAATTACTCGGAGAATTCCGCGTCGAATGAGTCTTCGTACACCCAGATCCAATGTCGGCTGTAACCTGTAGGCGTCTCAGAATAAAAAGAACATGAACATTATGTGGCTATGCGTGGTTTCTGGAAAACAGGGAAGGAGTTATCGGATCGAGCTGAAATTTCGCGGATAAGCTCCTGGGCCCTAGGGGACCTTAACTTTTGAATTTCAGTCCTATCGGACAACGTTAAAGGGGGGCTGGGATCTTCGGTCGAAACTTTCGGCCAGATTTTGCCCATGAAGGAAAAGTCGGAGGGGGGTGAAATTTGGCAGGTTTCTTAGTTGGAGCTCGGGCTACGAAATGCATCCCTCCTATCCCTCTGCAACCACTGGAACCGAAGATCGCTTAATATTGTCGTGGTTCCCCTCTTTAAAGAGGCACGAGTGTGCCTCCTTGATTATTTTGACGGTAAAGCTATTTTTGGCATTCCCCTCTCCTGATAATTGTTTCAAGCGGAATCACTTTCCAGATGCCATTAGCTCATCTGAAGCGTTGGTAAGCAAAATAAAAACAGTAGCGGACGGAATAGGGAATTGAGGGGGTAGCACCAATCCAGACATTTGTAAAATGTTATGTTACAAATTGGCACACGTTTACTTAATTCACACACACGTGAAGCGTTGTTAAGGAAAATTAAAACAGTAGCGGAGGGAATAGGGATTTGACGGGGTAGCACCAATCCTTACATTTATAAAATCTGAATATTATATTACTAATTGACCCATGTTTACTTAAAAAAAATAAGTTTTGGCCGAGTGAGAGTCAAGAGCAACGTTAAACCTTGAGGAGAAAAGAAACTAGCTTAAACATGATGTTTGTTTCTGTCCCATTAGGCTGCCCTCTTTATATTGCAATTTTATATTGCCATTATGAATATTGATCCCAAACATAATACTATCCCAAACATAATAATAGTGTAATAAACAAGCAGTGTTCAAGTAAGCCTAGAAAATCTGGAATGTTTTTGCTTTTTCATAATTATGACCATTGTGTATAATTACAACAATATTTTTATTTCATAAGAAATATTTTTACATGAAATATTTAATGATCAGAACTAGATTGATTGGTTCCGTTACAGTGGTGGAAATAAGTGGATTACCAGAAAAAAAAGATTTATATTTTACACTTAGAACTGCGGAATAGTAAGACTGAAAGATGTTGATCATAAATCAAGAAAAGTCTGATTTTCCGTGAATCAAAAATTTTTGCTAAGCTTATGTTGTATTATTATTATTTTTTTTAATCAATAAATCGATCAATTGACCTCTAACTATTTCCGTTTCCCAATCTACCAGAAAATTCGTCTTCAAACTGACATAATTACTATTTATAGATGAATACTTCACTGACTAAAATTATTTTATCTTTTTTCAAATTTTCTTCTTTAACAATTTTCTTTTTGCATGTGCTTCTGTTTCGTCCCTTTTATTTATATTTTTAATGTATTCAGCCTAACGAAGCTACTGGTTGTTCTTTGCTGTGAAATACCAGTTCTTTCTGTCTTATTTTTCATCTCTTCTTTTGACTCTTGATCTTATCTTCTAGGTGTATCAATTATTTTTCGTCAATTTACGAGTTCTTCAATGGTCTATTGGACCAAGGAAACCGGGTTCCCGTAGATTTATACTTCTATATGTTTTGGTGTGATTTTATCAATTTCTTTGTTGTCATTTTTGGATTTTCTGCATTTGCGGTAAGTCGAAGTCAAAATTCTAAAAATGTGGCCGAGATCCCCAATACGAAATCATAAACATTAAAGAAAAACTTTCATCCAGACCTTTATGACAGAACCTGTCCCCCCGGAAACCCCCAAGAAACCTGTTATGTCATGACTACGTACAGGGAAGATACGTGGTATTTCAAGTTAAAACAGACTAAAATGGACAAAGACGCTAACTTTGAGGTCTAAGACAGCAGCTTTTTTTGAAGACACGTACCTCTTTAAAATATTTTGAAAGCTGTTGAACAATGTCTACGCAATGGTATGATACAAGGATTCCCATAATCCCACTACTCAAGATTATAAGATTTATCCCACCAAAAATTGTGGATACAAAAACCTACTTTTATTTTTACCTACCTATTTTTCTCTGTGTGTGTATATATAAAAAAGGATTGGCAAGAAATATTACAGTTACTGTCCTTTTTTTGTTTGCTCATGTTCTACGAACAAAATAAAAATCTATAGCTCAAAACAAAATTTCGGAGAGAAGGTGAATAAGACTTCTTGAATAAGGAAGAATTTACATTTAAATCCTGATTTAAATGCCAGGATGAGCTATGTAATGATTGTGGCCTATATTTATCGCTGCTATTGCTTTGCGTTGACACACCCATAAAACCCCACAAGTGACACTTATGGAATGAAATCGGTGAAAATCATTCGAACTCTTATTCTAAGTGAAATTCCAAGGGGAAAGGTAAAGATCAAGCTCCCTTTATTCTGAAATCCATATAGAAAATATTATAGCTTCAGGTCTGTTTTTGTAAAGTTGCTAAGGTACGCGTGCCGTGGAGGGGGAGGTAAATGCCCAGAGTATAATACCCATTAAAATCTCATATTTGTTTAGTTTTCTGTGATTTATTTAGATCGTCATTCTGTTTAGAATATTTTTTCTGACAAGTTTGGCCTTAAATCAGAAAAAAATTGTTTCAAGTGTATTTTTTACTTTTTTTCAGCCTTATGGCAACAATACTGAGCCCCTCTGCATTTGACCATTTTTTACTTCCGATTAAAATAGTTATCATTGTAACAAAAATAATAGTAAAATTACTGTACTCAATCAATAAGAAAAATGACTGTTTTGTGTTTATAAGAAAATTAAAGGAATGACAAAAAATATTACAATTTTTGTCCTTTTTGATGTATTTGCTCACGCTGTGTGAACAAAATACAAATTTAAAATTCAAAACAAAATTCAAGAGAGAGGGTGAAGATATAGACTTCTTTAACATTAAAGGCTTTACAATTCAAACCAAGACTTCAACTGCCTGGGTGAGTTGTGTAAATAACTACAGTCTACATTTATTGTTGTTATCCCATTGCTTCGACACGCCCATGAAACTCCACAAGTTACGCTGTATATATGTTCGAAATATCCAGTTAAAATTATTATATATGTTCACTGCCGATTAAAAGGTTTCATCCCTATTTTGAGCTATTGTACTTTCAAACACGAATGCCTTTACGTCTCTTTACGGGCCATGGAGCCTTTATAGGGATATTAGTGACGTATAATTATTGAAAGTTCAATTTCTTTGAATACATCTTATTTTGTGTACACGTCATTTTTGGACATTTTTGCAGAGATCAGCTGCATTTAAATAAGTGTTTTTCTAGACAAAATTATACTCAAGATCTGTTTCAAAAAACTATACACAGAGGTCCAGTGCGTCATAAAAAGTGCTTTCTCTGACCTAAGTATGAAAACTTTTATGGGAAAAGTGATGTTTTTACTTGAAATTCTCCTTTTCCTTCCCCTGTGTTGATGTAACGCAACAACTTTCGGAAAAGAGGTGCTAAGTAAAGTTTGACAGTTCCATTTTGCATTGCTATTTAAAATTGTTCTCTAGTTCCTTTGATTTTTTCGTTTTTTTTCACCGGATTGTTAACTAATTTTCTTGGAATCCCTGCTTTGTTTTGTAAATACTTAGTTATATTTCTTGGAAATTTTTGGAGATAATCAATACAATCTTGTATCCAGTTTGCACAGTCTCAGTAACAGAATTTCTTGGCCTCAGCAGCATTTCGGATTATCTGGATGACCTGCTTGTTAGATAATCTCGTTTCCAAAGTTTTAGTTTTTGGCTCCAGATTATAGAATCTTGGGTCAACAAGCATAATCTAGGTGACAAAAATCGTAATTTTGTTTGCATTGAATGCAATATCTGTGACACTTTTGCATCCTCGACTCCATTTGTTCTGATCTTGACCCGAAAGGAACAGTGTTAAAGGAACAGGCTGGATATTAAAACATTATATATTCGGTTATAGCTATTTCAATCTATTGTCACGCAAATAATGGGTAACCACACGGCGAGGGAGCAGCTGCGCTATTTCGCATATAGTGAGGATATAAGATGTAAATGATGTCTAAAATCATTTATGTAAAGTACTGACAGGTAAAATAGAAATGGATAAACAAATTACTCATGTCCACTCAATTTTTGCTCTTAGGTTGTTATTGCTGTGAATATAAGTGTGGGCTAGACATTCTTCGTAAACTAAAAAGTAAGCCAGGGAAGCTCTCTATTAGAATACCTCCTTTTAAATAGCTACTTCCTCGTACTATTTCCTAGCTTAGCCGTCGGTCACTAATAAGCTTGTCCATATTGTTTCGGAATTCAATGCTAAATTTGTTCATAAACCAAAAAGCTAATTGCTCTGTTCACAGATCTATATTTTTGTTATTTGTCATTTTTGTTTTTGTTTCTTATGTATTTCTTATGCATATCTTATGCCTCCCCACTTTTAACGACTTCCTCCTTTTTTTTCCCTTTTTGAGCTTGAATACTTATAAATTTACTATATATATTATGATTTTTTGCTAAACCAAGCTTTTTGAAGCCCTAATCCAGTGGTTTCCAAACTGTGGGGCACGCGGGACTGTTGCAAGGGGAGATGCAGCTGTTTCCAAAATATCATTTTCGAATACGAACCAAAAATGTTGAATAGGTTTCAAAAATGAATCAGCAGTATACGTAATTCACACGTATTGGCTACGAGTAAAGGACGATTTTGCCTACTTTGACAGACAAAGTTTTAGAAATTTTATTGCCATTTGTAACATCTTACATATTTGAAACTGGTTTTTCTACAGCAGTTGTCTTAAAAACAATGTACCGATATCGCTTAATGATTGAAAATAGTCGACCTATCAAAGAACTGACGCTGACTGAAATTGCTCATTCAGGAATCGGAGTGTTCAAGCATTAGCAAAGGATTTTTCTCTATTATTGCCATTTTTCTCTTTCTTATTGTACTCCGTCATTAAATAACTCAAATAAACTTTGCTACATTGACGGGTAAGAAATAAATTATTCTTACTATCATTGTGATTATCATTAAAGTATCTTTTGATTTAGTTCAACACTCCCCACGATTTGAAAATATCTGCGAAGCTCCAAGGATGTGTGACAGCACAAGATGGTTGGCATCCTGCCCCCAATTGCACTTTATGGCTGAAGGGCTATGAAACGGAGACCACCACCGTCGGTTTGGACATTAAGGGTCTAGTGCCGTCTTACTTACTTAAAAAGTATGGAAACAGAGGGCACACGGTGTTTAGTATTGAGTGTCGAAAAATAGTCGACCTATCAAAGAACTGACTCTGACTCAAATTGCTCATTCATGAATCGGAGTGTCCAATTATTAGCAAAGAATTTTTCTCTATTATTGTCATTTCCTCTTTCTTATTGTACTCTGTCATTCCCCTTTAACCTGGGCTTGCACTGACGGGTAACATGTAGACGATTTTTATTATCGCTGTGATTATTATTAAAGTATCTTTTGATTTAGTTCAACCCCCCCCCCACGATTTTCCTAGCATTCCCCAAGTCCCTACTGAATCCAATGATAGTTGCCAATTCTAAATCAAATTAAAGTGACAATTTTTTCTCCCTTGACATTTTTTTTCCAAACGCATTTTAAATATTTGGCTGCTATGGGCTAAAGGTCGTTGTTTACTAGGACGTAGCCAACTGCCACCATGACAGTAGAATTTATCTATAGCTATTCATTTTTTGTACCTATCAATAATTTTGTCCTTTCAGGCCCAAGCTGGTGACGGTGGAGTGATGGCTTACCTTGAAGAAAGTCGTGTTCCCCTTCCTTTTCTCATCATGCTTATTCTTCAGTTCTTTTTGATTTTAACAGACAGAGCACTTTATCTTAGGAAAAATTTACTTGGGAAGCTGATCTTCCAGTTCTTTTTGATATTTGGTGTCCACAGCTGGATGTTTTTTGTTCTCCCTTACGTCACTGAGAGGTAAGATAAATGCACATGCAAACATGGTTTACAGTTAAATAATTAAGCCGAAGAACGTCTTGAAGGAGTTTTGTACCCGCCCTAGAATTAAATAAAAATTTCAGAAAAATTCCGCAATATTATTGATAGATGGGCATTAAAAGTAGAGTTTCAAAAAAATTTAATAGTTTTTATTAATGGGTACTCAACCTTTTTCATAATTAAAAAAAAAGTAATAACGAAAAGAGAATTGTTTCTTTTTTGGAGTAACAAAAAGGTGTTTCTTTTTGTCATCTGTATAGACAGATGGCTAGCTCCACGGTTTGTTCAAAAAATGGCCTTTTTTTCCTACTCCACTTTAAACAGCTTCTTGATCTCCCAGACAAAAATAAGTGCACCCCCCTGTCTGTGAATACAATGATCGTAGGAGAATTTATAAGGGGTGTTGCACCAAAAGACCATTATCAGTACCAGATTGAAAAAGTAGCCTAGTAAACGACGGAGCATTTGCACAGGATTCTGATTGATGGATAATTCTTCTGGACTTGGTTTGTTTTGACGGGTGTTTTTGGGCTAAAAAACTTCTTCCCAGATTATATATCTACTATGGGTTGCCTTCCCGTAGTAGTATAATATTTGTAGACATGAGTATATCTTGAGTCGGAGGCGGTAGGCTTGGGACTGTCTTTGCAGAATCTCGACTCTTAATGATAGAAGAGCCTTGCCAAGTGCTAAATCCATGTTGTGACTAAGATGGGCCCAGGATTGCACATATCCTCCATTCACACTGAGGTCCCAAGGACTTACTGCTATCCGGTTCTAGGTCCGCTTAAGCACTTCGGTGTAGATTTGAGAAGATAGGTTGATCCCGTTCTGCAGTGGTATCTGGGATCATTGCTTTTCCTGAAGCCAAAATAATTTCAATAATTTAAAGAGCATGAAAATTGATACTTGGAATGTTACGACGTTAAAAATGACTATCTTTTGACATTTTGACCGACGAATCGGGCGATTCGAACTGGACTTATTAGTAGTTTCAGAAACCCATATCCAACAGAATAGGGAGCATGAAATTAGGTCATATAAGATTTGTTTACTCAGGCAGGAAAGATGGGGCACATAGACGGAAGAGGGCTCATGATTAACAAGGAAGCCGCTAAGTCTTGTGCAGACTGACAAGTTATTAATAACAGAGCAATAATTGCTCATTTTATGAGCAGTTACAAATCTGTATATCAGTTTTGTATATCACTGTTACAAAAACAATAGACAGAGTCCCAGGTTAAAATATGGTGTTTTTACTAGGTGATATTAACGTCCAGGCCGGTAGAAATTGGGATAGACGGTGTTTTAGGCTAGGTAAATCTGGTGTAGGAAAAGAGAATAGTAATGGCTACAGAATTTTGCAGTCTGTATAACGATCTAGTTATAACCAATACTATGTGGCCCTTAAGTTGACATGATATTCACCCGATGGTAAAACAGCAAACCTTATTGATTATGTAATAAAAAACCGAACACTGGCGGATCAGTACAAGATTCTACGGTATATGAGTGCTTTAATTGATTTTAAAAGTAAAGATCACCATATAGTAGTGTCTAGGGTTAGTTTAAAGCTGAGATTTTGGAAGACTAGCTACCACTCGTGAAGTTATGATGCTGGTAGACACAAGGATAGAAATTTGAGAGATACTTTCTAGGGACAGTTGAATACTAAACTTGAGAGCTTAAAATTTGACAATATGGAAGATGGTTGGAATAACTCTAGTACAACAATTTGAGAAGTTGCTGATGGTATCTTAGGGAAGAAAGTCAAGACTGCAGCTAGGGTTATTAGTGAAAAAGCTTTATCTTTAATAGAGAAGGGGAAAAGGATTTGTACAAGAATTATTTGAGTGATAGATCATTTGAAAACAAAAGAAATTTAATGTAAGTGGAAAAAACATTAAAATGTGAAATAAAAAGGTGTGAAGTAGAGGCCATGGATGAAATTGCCGAGGATCTGGAAGATGCAGCTAGCCAGCATAATAGTAAAATGTTTTACGGGTATGTTAGTATATTGAGAAAGAGTAGTCAATCCGGTCTTGTCCCAGTTAAAGATAGGAACGGAGCCACAATTAGCTATTGAAGATTATAAATATAATTTTTGAAAAACAGAAGTACTTAACGATTTTAGGAAAACCTTTATTAAACCAATGTAAAAGAAAATTGATAAGAGTAAGTTTTTTTTTAAATATCGAGGCATTTGTCTGGTCTCAGTAGGCAGCAAATTACTTAGTAATATGATACTTTTTAGACGGCAAGAAGCTGTAGACAAAGTTTAAACAAAAGAACAGTGTGATTCTAGAAAAGGTAGAGGATGTGTCGACCAAATTTTCACCGTCAGGTTAATAATTGAGAATTGCCTTAGTTGTTAAACACATTTGGTCTTCAGTTTTACGGATTATGAGCAAGCTTTCGATATTTTTGTCATAAGAGCTTTAGCAAAGGTCTTATGCTTTTAGGCTGAGATTTCTGGGGCATGTTCTGCGGATGAAGGGTGACAGATTGCCGAATATTGTCCATTTCAACTATCCGTCTAGGACTCGAAAGAAAACAGGTCTTCCTCGTCTGGGTTGGGCGGATGCTATAAAGAAAGATTTAAGGGAAATAGGAACTTTCTACGAGAATGTAAGATGGGTACTTTCAATAGATTGGGATGGAAGGGGAGTGTGTGTAGCTCTGTTGGCCTCAGGTTGCTCGGTGCTGTAGTGAGTTGTTATATATATATATATATATATATATATATATATATATATATATATATATATATATATATATATATATATATATATATATATATATATATTTATATATATTCAATAGATTGGGATGGAAGGGGAGCGTGCGTAGCTCTTTTGGCCTCAGGTGGCTTGCTGCTGTGTTGATTTGTTATATATATATATATATATATATATATATATATATATATATATATATATATATAGTTCTAAGACTTTGGCCGTATCGCTGCAAAGTTTTTTTCTCAGGCTTATATGTATGGATTCTCATTGTCACTTTTCTTTTAGCCGCAGACAATATGAGCCACTTTTTAGTTTCAGGGTGCCACTATAAGTTCGATACAACCACCCTGGGATAAATATGGATTATCCCTAAAAGTTGGATCCTATTTAGATCGTTTTGGTGGCCAGAAATTTCAATATGCTTGTTTTGAGAAAAAAAACCTATCCATCCCAATTCAAGGCCGGACCCTGGCACTTGGCACGTGCTAGGCTTGTATATAATGCTCCTCGTTGTCGCTCGTCTTCTAACTGAAGATAATGTAAACTTCTTTTTGATGTCTTGGCTTCAGGTTAGGTTTGTTTCAACCACCCTGGAAAAATACGAAAAATGCATATAATTCTAGCAAAAAATGTTTTAATAAATGCACATTTTTTTAAAAGAGAGCATATATTTTTGTTACTCTTTTGTTTTAAGTCTCGAGGTGTCAAGTAAGCAATAACAATTGAGCTAAGAAAGTCTGACGTGAATTCGATTCCTCTTTCCTGTCAATGCATGAAAAAATCAAACATTTTATTGGATTCGTTTTCTTCTGGTGCTCGTTGTGATTCTTACCGTTGCTTCTCTTCTAACCGTAGATTTCATTTACAGTTTTATTTTTTGTTATGAAATTGGCTGACAAATGTTATCTAAAAGCATGTCTTGCTTGCCCTTCACTTTTTTGCATCACTACCTAAGACTTTTTCAAACACAAATGGCAAGTAGCATTACAGGGGATTTTTTTGTAAGGGCTTTCCTCAGCAAAACAATCAATAAAGTATAACAGAAAAGCACATTAAATTGTGACCATTCAAACTAAAATTTGTTAAAAAGTTTTATCATCCCTACTTTAGGGACTGATCCATAAAGTTAGATGAATAAAGCGATTGATTTAAAAATAATGAAGAACACGCTTTTAATTCTAATCTTGCCTTTTAAACAAGTAACCTCAAAGGTCCTTTTGTAACAGGTTCAGTCGTGTTGTCTACTAGTTTTGTGAGTGTCATTTGTTAAATTGTTTTTAAAAGATCTAATGTTTCTTTTGATTCTGCTGTTGGCAACCATGTTTTGGTAACCCTAGCCATAAAATACTTTTTGAAGGAACCTCCCTCATTAGCAACGACTTGGGCATGCAACTGGACGTTCGAGAAGCAATTGAATTTCAACTCAAAATAAATATTAACATTTGTTTAAATTAATTTAAAAAAAAGCTCTCCGAACAAGTAGTTTTCTAAAGGAAAGTAAAGGCCATATTAAACTTAAGATCAGAAGAAATAGAAACATACAATAACTCAAACTCAAAACAACCAGAAAATACTATTAAAGAATAAATAAAACCCAAAGAAACAGAGATTATGCAAACAATCATAGCAAAAAACATACAAAGGGTAGTAATGCAAATGAAAAATTAAATCTTAAAATTAGTAAAGCTTAATTTGAATATGCAAATCAAAATTAAAACGAACAAAAATATTTTGCTATTGAGGCATAAAAGGAAACCCAAAACAAACAGAAAGAATATAAACAGTCATAGCAAAAAAACATACAACGCATAGCCTACTAATGCAAATGAATGAATAAATCTCGTAACGATTAAAGCTTAAGTTGAGTATGCAAATCAACCTTAAAGTGAAAAAAAAAATATTTTGCTATTGAGGCATAAAATCAAACCCAAAACAAACAGAAATAATATAAACAATCATAGCAAAAAAATACAACAGGTACTAATACAAATGAATAAATAAATCTAAAAAGGAGTAAAGCTTGAGTTGAATGTGCAAATCTAGCGTTGCACGAACGAAAATATTTTGCTACTGAGGCATAAATAAAGCTCAAAATGAACAGAAGTTAAATTAACAATTATAGCAAACAGAAAAACAATAGTTACTAATACAAATGGTTAAATAAATCTTAAAACGAGTGAAACTTCAATTAAATATGCAATCCAAGGTTTAAACGAACGAAATTTCTACAAAGAAGAGTTTAAACTTTTACAGTGAATGAAGGAGATAACTCCTTCTTTCACTGTAAAAGTGTAAAACCTAGTGTGTCATTGGTGCCTTACTGAAAACTATATGTGTCTTGAAGAGTCTTGAAAAATGTAAATAAAATCAAACTGGATATGTGATATATAATGTTTTTAATTGTTTATTTTCAACGCTGAAATAATTATAAAAGAAGATATTTGAAATATAATTTGTTTTCAGTAAAGCACCATTGAGGCAGTAGGTTTTAGTATTTTACAGTGAAAGAAGGAGTCAAAACACAAGCTCCTCTTTATAGAGATTTTTTATCCTTTCAAACTTGTTTTACATACTCAATTTAAGTCTCACTCGTTTTAAGATTTATTTGCTGTTTTGACTCTGACAGAGTGAACTAGAACTTAAATCAAATGAGCCCTCTCCAAAGTTTATACGAGCATCCCTTCCATAAGAACCATATATTCCCGCAGAGCATACGTTACATCGCCTGCCCCTGGGCCTGTGGGGTTGTGGCGAGACGGGAGTTTTTGCTCTATGATCTTTGAACTGTTTTAAACAAAATGACTATCTCAAAATGTTTACCTGATGCATCGGGGGAAAAGGTGTGGGTGGGGGGGGGGCTACTCATCTTCTGATCACTTTTGACTCTTATAAAGGGCATTAGAACTTCCGATATCCAATTGAATGAGCCCCCTCTGAAGTTTATATGACGACCCATTCCATACAATGTGCATCTGGGAAAAAAATAATAATAATGAAAAATTGAAGCCATATGGCCTTTATTATTGGCAACGCGGTAGTTTTGCCTCTTAAAGGGATTCGGGGAAGCATTCACTAAGTGGCTTATGCACAAATTTGATTAATTGCCAGTGTTACAATTTTTCTCAAATATTTGGTTAAAATAATCGAACGTGTGAATCCTTCTAGACCTCTCCGGCATGAATTATGAAATCATCAAAAAATTTTACTTATTGCGTTTTCTATGTCTCTCGGCTTAGAAACCGACAAATAAACATATTAGCTGCATACGAACATATGCAAACTAGCTCAGGTCCGACCATTTAAGAACAGTAATGCTTTTGCCCCTTATGACGTCCTACCTAGGACGAATTGGTGACTTTCAGGTGGAAAGTTGTTCCCTGTGGATGGGTCTATAATTCCAGTCAGCTGAAGGTTAATTGAAAATTATATCTAGGCCCTGTCAGTCGGAAGTGAATTTTCCTAAACTCTTCACCTCTCAAGATCATTTTTCACCCAGGAAAATGGTATATGTCAATTTTCATAAAAAAAGAAAAAAAATATATGTGCTGTTTCTGCACAAAAAAAAACAAACAGAAATAATTATTGCTCGTTTACCGAGATGATTTAACATTGAATAAAAGAAAAACACACACAGACACATTTTTCATAAGATTGGCATAGAGATAACTAAACTTTTCAAAAACGGTAGAATAAAAACTTGAGATTGTCCTTTCAAATTGAAAATACCGACCTAAAGTTTTATAAAAAGCCTTTAGTAAAAAAGGCTTTAGTATATTGTTACAATTGAATGTATTTATCCTTGCTCTAAACTCCCCTAAGGGTTTTACCTTACTGAGTTCCTTCCCTAGTTCATCTTCATTATCAAAATCTTTTTGTTCTATCATTACCTTGAGATATTTGTTATACTTCTTAGTGTTTTCTTCATTCAGGGAATTCAGTGCAGTGACACCACCAAAGATGTGGTACTTCCTTAAATGCGTGAACTTGCTACTGGCCGCGAAACAAATTCGTTCTGGCTACCCTACAAGGATTCTTGGGAATTGTTTCACAAAACGCTATGGAATTGCAAATAACTACTCCTTCAAAGCATTTATGTTGGTCCCTTTCTTATTTGAGCTGCGGACACTTATGGACTGGGTATTCACAGCAACAACAATGTCAATGTCTGAGTGGTTTAAGCTAGAAGTCATATTCGGAAATATTTTTGAACTGAAGGTACTTTCTTCTTTTTCAAGTTAGATCGGAGTCTCGACCAAAACAAAAAATTCAGTGAGAAAAAAAGAATTTTGTATTACCGGTGTTTATTTCAGCTTGTTGATGTCTGTCTGGGCTTTTTTAATGCCTGATAAGTTTAAAAAAAAAAAAAACTTTTTTTCTATTGCAAGTACTTGCAGAAGGATTTTGCTTATATCAAGATTCACGGTGTCAGACTCTGTGGTAGATTTGATATTCATTCATTTGATATTTGATTAATCAAAGATCTTTCCCGAAAATTCTTTGGAATTTGCTCCATAAAAGCATTTTTAAGTTTTCGAAGTATCAGGGATAAAAAAAGAGGATTTATTGCCTCCTAGACACATCTTATGTCAATTCCTACGTGAAAAACACGATTTTCTAAGAAAACGTTTATTTGGTTCAAAATTGCGACATTTTTGGACAGTACCATGTTTTCGTCAATTTTGCTACATCCAACAATCAAAATAAATCGACAATCTAATTTTTTAAGTTTGATAATACTTTGTGTCCATAAAAATTCAAACATAAATATTGCATGGTTTTTTTTAAAGCCATCGTACTTTCAAATGAAAACTAGATTTTCGTAAACTTTCTAATGCTATTTTATTTTCGCTTACTCAAAAATATTAGTTTCCAACCCCATTGCCGGGGATTCTTGGCGCTAAATTCACTATGCTAGGCCCTTGCAGTGACACCTCCTATATAAGCCCACTTTTTATACGGCAAGCTTCTATATGACCTACTACAAACGCTATTTTCTTCTCACGAACCTTATTTACTTTTTTCAACCTCTTATAAGATCATTATTTTCTGAAATAAAGCACTTACCATTATTCATAGAAGGAAAAACATTTTAAGAATATCATCCATTTATAGCTTTTATAACTCGCTCGCAAGAGACAATACAAAGGTTCCAGCGACCCCCCACATATAATTAGAAACATCTGTCAAAATATAAGAACAGGTGGGACTACAGGTCTACCTATGTACAAGATTTGCTTCAGAACTAAACAGTGCTTGGAAAAAAGCTGGCATTCTATTAAAGAATAAACAGGGGAGTGTTTTCTGATTTGTAAATTTTCAAGATATACTTCAAACCCACCAGTACTTGGGAACAACGTGATCCCTTTTAAACTTTATTTTCTGAAAAATTATTTTCCTATATTTCATATATATTTTTCCTATTATTGTTATTTTCTCAGTTTAAAAAGGTGTGGCTTTTAATCCCTTTTCAGAGAATTTTTACCTTTCGTGGATTTCTTATGAAGACCCACTTTCTTTTGGTAGGTAGTTTCTGGGGGAGCCGTTCTATGTCATTATCAGCTTTTTTGTATTTCTTATCTTTTGTACAAGAGTTTTATGTTTTATCGTGGAATATGCGGACATGTTCGGCAAACCTTGGTGAAAGCCCTATCATTTCATACCTATTTTCAGCCTAGATTCTTCCTTATCTTTTTCAAGAGCTTTATGTTTAATCGGGGGAAAAATGAACATGTTGGTAAAGATCCCACCTCAAACGCTTGGCTTTCCATCACGTTTCAGGTTTTTTACCTTTAGTGACAATAATCCAGTTTTGGGGTTGGGTTCAGTAAACCTTGGCAAAACCCCTCTCATTTCATACCTATTTTAAGCTTATATTATTCCTTATCTTTTTCAAGAGCTTTATGTTTTATCATGGGTTACACGATGTCGTAGAGATCCCCATGTTGGTAGAGATCCCATCTCGAACGCTTGGCTTTTCATCTCATTTCATGAGCTTTTTATATTTAGAGGGATTTTCTGTGAAGACCCACTTCTTTTTGGTATGTAGCTCCATGGGGAGCCCAAACATATGTCACACTTTTTTCGTAAGTTTTGGTGGATTATATGAAATATACGGACATTTAAGCATTTTTGGAAAATTTCATCGATAAACTAGAGCTGTTAAAAACTATCTATCTTACCAATTTACATCAAACTGCTTTTTCAAGGTGACATGAGTTATGGGAATGGGGATGTACATGAAGTAGAGTTTTAACTATGAACTATCAGTGTTAAAAAGTTATTTCAATTTGACTTCTTTTTTTAAGTATATGTTAGGAGAAGACTTAGAATTTAATTTTATTAAGAGCTTCTTTCCAATGACAATGTATTGGGATATAGTAGAGTCCTAATGGCATTCCATTGGAGCATGAGGGGGAGGGGGGCTTGGAAAGGTCTCGCAAGCAGAGGTACTGGGGGAAGCTTTTCCAACTCTATTATTTTTGGATCGATCAATTTCAGATTCCATTTTTTATTTTTAGGTTTTCCAGATTTTTATTATTTCTGGGTAAAATGAGTCCAATACCTGAAAAAAATCGTTTTCGAAGGGCAAGCAAAATCTCGATAGCAGAGTTATAACTGGCCAACCATTTGTCTGTCGAGGGAACCGCCCTTTAAAACGAGACTTCATCCATTTTCACCATTAGCGCCATCTACCTTCATTCATTTAAACGAGCTTGGACTACTGAAGGATCCGCCAGGAGATGTGACTATGTGGAGGTGGACAGAAAAGAAGAAGGTGGCGCGGGAATTGAGCTGGAATACGAGCTAGAACTAGACAAAGGGACCACCCCAGTAAAGTGACTGAGACAATCGTCTCTGCCAGATTACCCAATAGCCGACAACAAAAAGACAGGTCCTACATAGAAGTAAACGTTCCGAATCAGAAACCTCCACCCTATCTCGCAAGATATGACGCACACCCACGCCCAGAAAGCTCTAGGCTGCCCCCACCACCTCTATCTCCCGTCGCGTACAATGCATAGAAGCGTTTTGCCACATTCCTGCTTTGTAACGCCCGATTTCTCTGCAATAAAACAGATGAAATCGAATAGTATTTCGGTGGAACTATGTTACCATCGCAGCCATCACAGAAACTTAGAACCTGACTGAAGTTACAAGAAAACTCACCGGTTATGCCCTATATCTCAGAACAAGACAAGCTCTCGGTGACCAGAGACTCGGTGGTGTAGTAGCCATTTATGTGCGTGAAGATATCCCTATAAAGCAGTTACTTGAATTTGAAACCACTGAAAATGAGGCTGTGTAGGTTTGGTACAAACCATCAGCCATGCCGTGTGCTTACTCTTGCATCATCTTTGCCTCAATCTACTACCCTGAAAGTGCTAAAAACCGCCGTAATCTTTTATTATACCTGCAAAAGACTGTCGACCACCTTCGTGTTTTTATGGAAACACTGCTGTTCTTCTGGCTGGGGACTTTACTCAAACCAAGAATAGCTGGCTAGCATCGTGCCTTTCTCTCAAGCAGCTTGTAAATTTCCCAACACATGAATCCGGCATGTTTATGCATTTTTTTTAAGTTTATGTTAGAAAAAGACTTAAAATTTAATTTTATTAGAGCTTCCTTCCAATGACAATGTATTAGGATATAGAAGGGTCCTGATGGCATTCCAGTGGAGCATGAGGGCGGAAGGAAAATAGAAAGATCTCGCATGAAGAGGTACTGGGTCAAGCTTTTCCAATTTTTTTTATTTTTGGATTGATCAATTTTAGATTCAATTTTATATTTCTTTAATATAATAATTTTTCCGATTTTTATTATTTTTCGGGTATAATGAGTCCAGAACATGAAAAAAATCGATTTCGAAGGGCAAGCAAAATCTCGATAGCAGGGTTAAAACTGGACAACCATGTGTCTGTCGAGCGAACCACTCATTAAAACGAGACTTCATCCATTTTCACCACTAGCACCATCTACCTTCATTCATTTAAACGAGCTTGGACTACTGAAGGATCCGCCAGGAGATGTGACTATGTGGAGGTGGACAGAAAAGAAGAAGGTGGCGCGGGAACTGAGCTGGAATACGAGCTAGAACTAGACAAAGGGACCACCCCAGTAAAGTGACTGAGACAATTGTCTCTGCCAGATTACCCAATAGCCGACAACAAAAAGACAGGTCCTACATAGAAGTAAACGTTTCGAATCAGAAACCTCCACCCTATCTCGCAAGATATGACGCACACCCACGCCCAGAAAGCTCTAGGCTGCCCCCACCACCTCTATCTCCCGTCGCGTACAATGCATAGAAACGTTTTGCCACATTCCTGCTTTGTAACGCCCGCTTTCTCTGCAATAAAACAGATGAAATCGACGTAGTATTTCGGCGGAACAATGTTACCATCGCAGCCATCACAGAAACTTAGAACCCGACTGAAGTTACAAGAAAACTCACCGGTTATGCCCTATATCTCAGAACAAGACAAGCTCTCGGTGACCAGAGACTCGGTGGGGTAGTAGCCATTTATGTGCGTGAAGATATCCCTATGAAGCAGTTACTTGAATTTGAAACCACTGAAAATGAGGCTGTGTAGGTTTGGTACAAACCATCAGCCATGCCGTGTGCTTACTCTTGCATCATCTTTGCCTCAATCTACTACCCTGAAAGTGCTAAAAACCGCCGTAATCTTTTATTATACCTGCAAAAGACTGTCGACCACCTTCGTGTTTTTATGGAAACACTGCTATTCTTCTGGCTGGGGACTTTAATCAAACCAAGAATAGCTGGCTAGCATCGTGCCTTTCTCTCAAGCAGCTTGTAAATTTCCCAACACATGAATCCGGCATGTTTATGCATTTTTTTTTAAGTTTATGTTAGAAAAAGACTTAAAATTTAATTTTATTAGAGCTTCCTTCCAATGACAATGAATTAGGATATAGTAGGGTCCTGATGGCATTCCAGTGGAGCATGAGGGCGGAAGGAAAATAGAAAGATCTCGCATGAAGAGGTACTGGGTCAAGCTTTTCCAATTTTTTTTATTTTTGGATTGATCAATTTCAGATTCAATTTTATATTTCTTTAATATAATAATTTTTCCGATTTTTATTATTTTTCGGATATAATGAGTCCAGAACATGAAAAAAATCGATTTCGAAGGGCAAGCAAAATCTCGATAGCAGGGTTAAAACTGGACAACCATTTGTCTGTCGAGCAAACCACTCATTAAAACGAGACTCCATCCATTTTCACCACTAGCACCATCTACCTTCATTCATTTAAACGAGCTTGGAATGCTGAAGGATCAGCCAGGAGGTGTGACTCTGTATAGACGGAAAAGAAGAAGGTGGTGCGGGAAAAGAGCTGACATACGAGCTAGAATTAGACAAAGGGATCACCCCAGTAAAGTGATTGAGACAGTTGTCTCTGCCAGAATACCCAATAGCTGACAACAAAGACACAGGTCCTACATAAAAGTAATCGTTACAGATCGGAAACCTCCACCCTATCTCGCAAGATAAGACGCACACCCACGCTCAGAAAGCTCTAGGCTGTCCCCACTACCTCTGTCTCCCGTCGACGTTGTATTACGGCAGAACAATGTTGCCGTCGCAGCCATAACAGAAACTTAGAACCTGACTGAAGCCACAAGAAAACACACCGGTTATGCTCTATATCACGGAACAAGACATGCTCTCGGCAACCAGAGACTCGGTGGTGTAGTAGCAATTTATGTGCGTGAAGATATCCCTATGAAGCAGTTACGTGAATTCGAAACCATTGAATATTAGGTTGTTTGGGTTTGGTGCAAACCATCAGCCATGCCTTTTGCTTACTCTTGCATCATCTTTGACTCAATCTACTACCTGAAAGTGCTAAAAAAAACCGCCGTAATCTTGTATCACACCTCCAAAAGACTGTCCACCACCTTCGTGTTTTTACGGAAACCCTGCTATTGTTCTGGCTGGGACTTTAATCAAACAAAGAATAGCAAAACATCAGCCATGCCGTATGCTTACTCTTGCATCATCTTTGCCTCAATCTACTACCCTGAAAGTGCTAAAGACCGCCGTAATCTTTTATTATACCTCCAAAAGACTGTCGACCACCTTTGTGTTTTTATGGAAACCCTGCTATTGTTCTGGCTGGGGACTTTAATCAAACCAAGAATAGCTGGCTAGCATCGTGCCTTTCCCTTAAGCAGCTTTAAAATTCCCCAACACTTGAATCCGGCATGTTTACGAATTTTATTTTTAAATTTTTGTTAGAAGAAGACTTAGAATTTAATTTTATTAAGAGCTTCTTTCCATGGACAGTGTATTGGGAAATAGTGGAGTACTGATGACATTCCATTGGAGCATGAGGGGGAGGGGAGCTTAGAAAGCTCTCGCTTGAAGAGGTACTGGGTAGAGCTTTTCTTGATTTTTATTATTTTTGGATTGATCAATTTCAGACTTAATTTCTTATTTCTTTAATATATTGGTTTTTCCGTTTGTTTTTTTCCTGGTATATTGAGTCCAGTACATGAAAAAATCATTTTCATAGGGTAAGCAAAATCTCAATAACAGGGTCACAACTGGCAAACCATATTCCGTTGAGGGAACCGCTCATTAAAACGAGACTTAATCCATTTTAATCTCTAGCGCCATCTACCTTCATTTTTTAAGCGAGCTTGGACTGCTGAAGATCCCCCAGGATGCTTGACTCTGTATGGACAGAAAAGAAGAAGGAAAAGAGACATTTGCGAAACTCTATAGCGCTTGCCAATTTTTATCACAACGTTGTGCTCTGGTCAGCTGAACCTTCAATAACTAAGCCTAAAATTAAGCGTGTCAAGTACCGTCCACTTACTGACTCTGCAATTAGCACCTATGGTTGATGGATAGCTACTCACCCTTTTCCAGAGGTCTATGGAGACGGAAGCCTTGATAAAACATGCCAAATTTTCACCGAATTTCTTCACGCCAAATACCTTGAGCTTTTTCCTGAAAAGACTTTCACAATATGCTAAAGTGATAAACTGTGGATAGCCCCCCAAATCAAGAAACTAATCTGAAAGAAGTGCAAGCTTTTCTAAAAAGGAGATTTTCAAAACTAAAAAAAAACGCAGAACCACATTACTTTTCTCACGAGAATTGCGAAGAAAAATTACGGGCTTGAGAAATTTTCGGGCAGTCTTAGGCACACTGATCCCGGAGCGGTCAAGCAAATCACTGGCAGGTCCACTCATAACAGCAGAAAAATAAGCCACCCTGACGGAACTTACACAACTGCTGATGAGGTTAATCAATATTTTACCCATATTTGGACCTTATTTCCTTCTCCCACACAAGCCCAGATGTCTGAAATACTTACTTCTGCACAGATGAAGGTGAAGCTGTTCTCGATGAAATGACAACCTATAATGCCCTGATGAAGGTGAAAGTAAATCGTTCTGCTTATCCAGACGAACTTCCACCCAAACTGATTCATGAATACGCCCCTTTCATTGTGAAACCACTCACTGTGCTGATAAACCTGTGCTTTCATATTGGGATCTTTCCAGCTCTTTGGAAGAAAGATTACGTTAGAGTAGTCCCGAATGTTACTAACCCTAATAGCTATGACGAACTTAGACCCATTTCACAAACACCATGCCTGGCGAAAGTGGCCGAACCTTTATCATGAGTGTCTTACTGGATCGAATTAAGGAATCTATCGACCAGTGACAATACGGCAGATTGAAAGACTGTAATATCTCAGTGTACCTAGTAAGGATTTACGATAGTCTTATCATGTGGGTCGAAAAGGGTTACAGTTTTGTCGACCTTGGTGCCATATACTTTCGAAAGGCCTTTGATTTAACCAATCACATTGTAGCTGCCCTTAATCTCAAGGTAATGGGGGCTAAGAAAAAGACTGTTACGCTCACCTTGGACTTTTTCAGTCAGATGATGCAACGTGTGTTTGCTCTCTACGAAAGTGATAGTAATTCAGAATGGTCCTCATCCACCTGTGGAGCCCCTCAAGGTACTAAGCTCGCAGCAACTGTGTTTTTGTCTGTAATTAACTTCCTCATAGCTGACTATGACGACTGTTACAAGTTCATGGACGACCTGTCATTCATCCTGAAATATTTAGTGCGAAACGGAGTTGTTACGCCACAATTCAGTTCAAAGTTTTTCAGTGTTTTCACAAAAGTGTGCACGGAGCTAAATCTTGAGATTAATTGGAATAAGTCGAAGATATTACGCCTTAATCTGCTAAAAAGAGATGTTATGGAGTCAAATTTTCCGTTCCCTCTAACAAACAGTTTTTGCTATTAAACCTGTCTACCACTTCTACTACTACTCCTCTTTAGTCTGTAATGGAATTGACCTTCCTTCATAGCACTGTTTTGCTCCAAAGCAAGTCAAATAAATAGGTGGACCCGCAGTTCAACCTTTTCTTATATTTTGCCAGATGTTTCTAACTCTATTGGGGGGGTGCTGGAACCATCGCATTGTCTGTTTTGGATGATTTATAAAAGCTAAAAAGGGATTATAGTCTTTAAATGTTTTTCCCTTTGTGAATCCTTTATTGGTAAGTCGTTTATTTTGGAAAATAATGGTGTTATAAGGGAATGAAAAAAGTCGATAAGGTTCATGAGAAAAAATAGCGTTCTTAGTAGGTCATTAAGCAGTTTGCTGTATAACAAGCAGAGTTACATAGGAAATCTCCCAGAAATGGTCTAGTATAGTGACATTAACACCACAAATCCCTAGCGATAGACATGAGAACTAAAATTTCTAACAGTAGATCGACATTAGCACCACGAATATCTAGTGGCGGGGTGTGGAAGTAAAGTTCATGTCAATATATCGGCATTAGCGCCATGAATCCCTTAGCGGCGGGATTTCGAACTAAGATTTCTGACAGGGATTGATACTGCTCCCCCTGCTGAAATCTTAATTTTTCTTTTTTCGTTAAAATCAATACGGTTCTATGAGTTTTTACATAACCAATTCAAAATCAGATATCCTCTGCACTGTCTTTGATATTTTAAGCATTGCTTGTCTTATTATTTCTTAAATGCGTTTTTTCTTGGAGAAATGAGTTAGAACGATACTCGTTTGTATGTTTTGGATTTACTAACTTTTTTAAGGGGGGGGGCATATAGATTCAATATTCACAGAGTACCTATTACCTACTATATATTTAAAGGTTAAGAACTAATGTGTTTTTATTTTTAAATATGTTCTAGTATGATATAAAACAGACAAAACCAATTACGTAATTCCAAGTGACAAAGGCAGTTTTAATGCTGAAAGACAAAACGACCATGAGCTTTTCCTATAGCACATTTTTAATTGCATATTCCATGGTGCTGCTATCTTATTCTTGGTTTAAACTTGGAACCAAGGTAAGGTCCTTATTGAAAATATAAAAGAAAATATCATATTACTGAAGGAATTGCATAAACGATTTAAATTTGATTGTCGTTTGAAGTTTTGTTTCTTATAGTGTGAAAGGACAAAGGAGGAAAGATACCCACACAAAAGCGGTGAACCAAGACGTCAAGGATTAAAGTACTTGCTGGGTGGCTCTCGCCTACTTGGAATCGTTGCGATCATATGGTTTCCTTTGGTTTTATTTGCCCTCGGTAACACTGTTGGTATGCCTAATCCACCTTTACAAGTTGAGGTAACACTCAAAATTGAGTCCTACGAGCCATTTTTCAGAAGCTTAGGAACTAAGTTTAGTACAATGAGGTAAGATAAGCTGTTTTCTAATCATATGGAATAGTCTTCGTGAATTTTAGTTAATATAGATTAGTAGAGAATAGACATATTGATTAGGAACAATCTAAGTTTCATTACACATACGTGTTGAGTATATAATCTTTAGGCGTGACATTGATGATACATCCTCAAAAGTCAGAAGAGACGGGCCAACATTTAGAAATATGGTTTCAACATTTCCTCATTGGCTAAAGGTTTGCTATTGCTTGCCTAACTATTGTACTTCACAAGTTTTAGTATATCATATTGTCATACAGGGCTAACTTATTCACTTACCCATAGTGATACTCATAGGAATATTTTCATAAAAGAAAAGTGTTCCCAGGGATAGCTATAACTTTTTTCACTCCCTTAAAGTCAAAGCACATGGACCGACGTCCAAAAGCGCCTTGACAGTAGATAGCTGTGGGTATGTTTGAGAATAAACAAGCGTGAGATTCACACAGGTATATTTCAGTGGAGTCAATATGTCAGTTTTGCTCAAGAGTAACTAAGGCTTTTGCTTAAAAGTTGGCTTAAAAGTATGCTTTCGCCTAACACAACTTATTAAAGCTAGGTTTATTGTTTAAGTCCTCGAAGCTTAAAAAAGAAGCTAAATAATATTTAAATGAACACGAGAAATCTATTTGGATTTAAATTATAAAATAATATAGAAACTTATAATGCTAATTATTATGTGACAAAACTGATTAAAGCAATTTTATCCTTTAAGGTGAAAATATCACAAGCATAAAGTGAAAACAGTGTCAAAATATAATGGTCCAAAGCATTATAATAACTTTTAAAACAATGATGTTTGATTAGATCAAAATATTCACAAGGTTTGTTTTTTGTTTTTATTGACATAAAAACCGCCGAAATCACTAATTCAGGAATGTAAGGCAAACTCCAAATGTTTAACATGGGATGTATAGGAAGATTCCTTGAGAGTCCGTCCTGCCTTAAATATAAGAACAGATTGAACCGCGGGTTGAAGCTTGCGTGGAAAGGTGGCGGCAATCCAACAAAGAATAAACAAGGGACGTCTGCAACCCCCTTTGGTGGGTCTATCTATTTACAAGATTCGACTCGGAATGAAACAGTGCTTAGATAAAATAGGGGCATACCATTACAAAGCTCGTGCCATACATTTTGCGATAGCATTATATAATCCACTTACATTAGAACTTCGAAGTCATGTCTTTTTTTAAACGGAAAATGGGGCAATATCATTCGCGTTCTATGAACATTTTTTACCTTCTGCTCACATTTTTTGGAGCCTTTAGATTTACCGATAACTTTCAGAGGGGGTGCCCCCCCCCGGCTTTTTAAAAGACTAGTATTTTTTCGGGCCCTTAAATATTATTTAAAATGTTATAATGACTATTTTTTTATGTAATTACACAGGGGATCAAGAAAAATGTATTATTTTCTATTTTTGCTTAGTTTCTTGAGGAAAAAGCTTATTTTTGCCAAATTTAGTCTCAGCTAATTCAATAAGTATATGACTTCTCTCTTTTATTCATATTACATTGCTGAGCCTTTGAAAAAACTTGTTACAACTGAGTATTTTAACAATATTTAGGCTTTTTTTCTAGAAACTGACACCGTACATACTTCATTAGGTCATACCTCTACCTTTTTTTGGACCCTACTGTTTCTTGGGTTATATTTTAAGTCTAAGCGTGAATACTAGAGCACCAATACTTTGTTAGTGTTTTTTCATTACATCTTAGTGTCTTGAATTTTACCAGGGTTCAAATCTTTGCAGAGGTCCCAACCTTTGCTGGGTTTTTTAGGGAAGAGCGCTCCAGGGGGGGGGCACCCCCTGGTTCATATCCAGATTGTTTTTGGAGAGGGGAGGAGGGGTTGTTCGGAGGAAGAGGCACCAAAAGCCTATACAAAGACATCAAAAATTTGTTAATACACAGAGTATTTCACGAGATTTTTCGGCAGACCTTGGCTGTCACTCATTTTCAGAAGACTTTTAAGTTCAACTTTCTTTGAATTAGGCCCTTTGGCTTTATATTTTGATGGTTTTAACTGAACTGTTTGCTATATTTTAATATCAGAAAAAAGGTGTTATACTAATGAAAAATGAAAAGGTTTCAAACACTCAAACTCTAGAAAGTGTTAGTGCTAGTGTTAGTGTAAGTGTAAGACCAAGTTTGTTCAGTCCAAAAATAAAAAGGTTAGAAAAGCTTTATAATGAAACCAAATGAAAATACGGTTAAACTCTAAAACTCTAGAAGGGCTTATGTCTTAAGACGAACTCCCAAAACCTGAGTTTTGATCATCAAAAATAATTAAAAAAAATTGTTTAGAGCCCTCAGAATATAAAGCAAAAATGTCTAACTTAAAGAAAGCTGAACTTGAACTACCATTACAAAGCTCGTGCCATACATTTTGCGATAGCATTATATAATCCGCATTATATCCTTCTTAAATTGAGTGACAGCCAATGGCTGTCAAAAAGAACCCGTGAAATACCCAGTGTAGAATATTCATAAACCTGTGAAAATAATAAAATATGAAGCAAATCTTAAAGTATAGAAAAAATTCGGTTAAACCCCTAAAAATATAAAGCAAAAAAGGCACAATTCAAAGAAAGTTGAACTTAAAAGTCTTTTGAAATTGATTGGCTCTAAAAAATAACAGCTTGATATGCTCTTTGTGTTAAGAAATTTTCGTTGTATTTGAAAAGGTGTTTTGGTACCTCTTCTTCCGACCAAAAATTCTCCCTTCCCAAACACAAAATCTGGTTACAAACCTGCCTGTGCTACCCTCCTGGAGCGCTCTCTCCATAAGCACCCGGCAAAGGTTGTGCCTCTGAGAAGATCGAAACCCGAGTAAAATTCAAGATACTAAGATGTAATAAAAAAAAAACACTAAAAAAAGGTATTGGTGCTCTAGCCTAAATGCTTGGGAAAAAAAAATACTAAAAATACAATCCAAGAAAAAGTCCGAAAATCCAAGAAGAGTCCAAAAAAGGGGCCTAATGAAGTGTATATCGGTACCAGTCTCTAGAAAAAAGCCTGGACCTTAAGAAAGGTTAAATGCGAGAAAGAGAAAATTTCAATTAAAAAGTGTATTAGGATACTCATGTGATCATAAGCCCTTGTAAAAAAAAAAAAAAAAAAAAAAAAAAAAAAAAAAAAAAAAAATCAAATATTTAAACATTGAGGAAATACTCAGTTGAGATAATGTAGAACAAGTTGAGATTGTATCTTGAATAATAGTTACGAGCATGGAAAAATGGTACCCGAGCATGGGAGGGAGATGGTACCCCTTCTGAAAGTCATCGGGAAATCTAAAGGCGTCAAAAAGTGTAAGGATGTTTACATACCGCGAGCAGTAAAACCCTATTTCCATTATAAAAAGAATTTGAACCCTGAACTTCAAATGTAAGCGGATTATGGTATGCTATCGCAAAACGTATGTCAAAAGTTGTGTAATCATATACCGCTTTGTTTCTAAGCACTGTTTCGTTAGCACTAAGCACTGTTTCGGAGTCAAATCTTGTAAATTTAAGCCCGTTAAAGAGTGTTTCAGACATCTTCTGTTTATTCTGGAATAAAGGAATACTACCTTCTTTCCAAGCATGCTTCAACCCCTTGTTCAACTTTTTCTTATATTTTAGAAGATGTTTCTAATTCTATGAGAGTCACTGGAACATTTTGAATACGACCTAGTTTTGTATTGTCTTTTGTTAGCTAAGTATTAAAGACTAAAAATGGATATCATTAAAATATTTTTCCGTCTGCAAATAATGGTAACTCCTTTATTTGAAAAAATAACGGCGTTACAATGTGTTGAAAAAGATATTAGGGCATGATTTTTTTTTTGTTGGTGGCTCCTCCGCAGGTGAGAAAATAAAATCGCAGCATATGGTCATGATCATGCTTCTCAGGAACCCAAATGTTTGCAGGGGGGTAGGTCTAAAAGGTAGAAATTTCCAGTCTAGTAGGGAAATTTTGGGGGGAGGCTAAAGCTAGGTTAATGGTCAGATATCATTTGGACTATGCCTCTTGGGAATTCGCTATCCCTTCTCGTAGGAATAGTCTAGCCCTCGTCGTGAGGAAGGTCTCATACAATGTCGCAAGGACTCACCTATATTCCTATCCCTTGTCGCAAGGACTTCCCTATCTCTCCAAGCAATATTGTGAGTACATAGCTATGTTCCCATCCCTTGTCACGAAGACTTCCCTTTCTCACCATGTAATGTCGTGAGGACTCGACAATGTTAATAAGGCAATGTTATTACTCTCGACTGTCTTATAAAAATAAATTCCAATTGAATATGAAGAAGACTATTAAATCTTCGAAAGAAAAGTACATATTCTATATAAAAGGGAGGATGCAACCCCCTTAAGGTCTTATAATTTACTCTTAAGTGTATTTTTCTAGTACTTCGAGTGAATATTATTCCACAAGTTTCAAGTGCTAAAACCTTGAAATAAATGAATGATTTAATTATTTTTCAAATAATATTAACATTTTCAGTTTGACTTACTTTACAAATAATCAGTAAAAAAAACAGAGAGTTTTAACTAAGTACTAGTTGGCAATATATTTTAAAACTAGGTACTAGTTGGCAATATACAGTGAAGTCTGCAGCGTAGCACTAGTATAACTTTAGCAAAAATATTAGAGGTTGCCTAATTATTCTATGTAAGTGAATGACTGCTAACACCTCTAATCGTACTACCATGTACCATGTTACTACCTGGTACTACCATGTTAGAATTCAACATATATAGCCTACTGAATCGAATAAAATACTAAAGTTGGAATTTTTGTTGACAATAGCTTGAAACCTTCACTCGTTTATTCTCAGACAGGATGAATTTCCTGTTTTTCCTTTCATTCCTTTCTGGGCTTATCCCCTCCCTTCATTTATGAAAATATTAGAATACGTTCTATGTGTATTACATCCATTTATACGCATTTCTAATTGTGGGTTTTACACAGAAGGATGGTAAGCATGTTTAAGGAGTAGTGCTTACATTGTCAACAGACGGGAGGGTCCCTTTCCCAGCAATACAACTCCTGATTTTTTTTCACCATATCAATTAGGTCTAAACTATCTTATGTTATCAAGATAAATGGTCATAAAATAACTGTTTGATACTTAAGAAGGATATCCCCCCACCCCGAAAAAAGAATTCAGACCGAAAAGATGACAGCAAATTTTGGCTCCTGAATCCAAAAAAAAATTTCTAAGAGCTTACTTGACTATATTGATCTTAAAATACCCTTAAACATTCTCCGTACTCAAGAAAAAAAAAAAATACAAACCAAGCTTGTAAATACTTTTGATCAGACGACTGTGGTGTTAAAATGATTCTCGTCTTATTTTAATTTTTCAAAGGTTGTTTCATAGAGTGAGTTCAATGACCTATTTTCAATGGCTGAGTTAAAAAGAGCAGGCCAAAACTTAAAATGTCTTCAATTAAATGTCTTTCATTAATGTCTTCAATTAAAACTTAAAATTCTATTGTAATTTTAACTTAATAATTCATTAATACGAGTATGCTACTACGCTAGCATTTGTTTTTTTTGTGCGTAAGAGTACTTTTCTTAGGTTTTTCCTTTTGGTTTTGTTGTTAGTTTTACGGAGGGAGAGTTGTAGTGCACCTTCATTTCAAGACATTGTCCTTCATAATTTTACCTAAAGATCTGATTCAATCTGTCTCATTTCCAACTAATTTTGCTCTATATAACTTTCTCTGCCAATGAACTCTGTCTTATCTACCTTCTCTATTTTAGTTTCTCAGAAGGAGAATGGGCTGCATTGTTGTATCAGTTCCGAACTGATAGAACC